>NC_063217.1:31874135-32180035 GCF_020740725.1 Corvus hawaiiensis
CAGGATTGATTTAAAATAAACTGTCTGTAGGCCATAAAACTCTGCAGTAATCTCTTCCAAGGTATAAATATTCCTTAGATCCTTACAGATAAGTGGATGCAATATTTTGCTGTTTAACTAGTATTCCCATTCTTTTCTATCTTTTTCAAGTGCATGCCCCAAGGAGCTAATCCTGTCATTCCACCTAGCAAATACAGCACAGGATATTTATTGAAGACTTCTGTTTGCATCACTCATCAATTTTACCAGCCCTTTCTTTCCCCAGTTAGTTATTCCTAAAATCTTTAAGTTCTAATCGACATATAAAAAGTCCTCAGCCTTATCCCAAGCAGAGTTTCCTTTGATAGGTTCATCATCTCTAATCATTTCAGTGCATGACACAAAATTATTTCAATTGCAATGCATTTCCCCATTGCTGCATGCAGCTGTTTTTCTTTCCCCCAAATAGCTGTCCTGAATTAATTTCAGAGACAGGATGGACATTTAACTGAAGCAGTGTCCTTTCTTAATTGTGAAACTGTACCTTTTCTGTTGTGAGCATAATACCATACACTCCTAAACAAATAAAATAAAAATATATCTTACCTGGTATTTAATTTCTCCATACTGCATAGTAATAAATCAAATACAATAGGACAAATTTCACCCTTCATATTTGCTGCATTATAGAAAATGCACATTAATTTTTATATGAATCTTCCACTACAATATTAATGGTAGGTTAAATGTATTGGTACTCTCAAATGAGTAACCTATAAACTTGCACTTTCCTAATCTAAGGTGGGAAGTACTTCGTTTACAAGGTATTAGAATGTAAACTGCCAGGGCTTTATTGGGAAATGGTTAGAACTCTGGAATATGAAATATCTTAAGGTCTTTAACAGTACAAAAGACTCAGGTGCATGGAGAAGGATAATCATGTCCATATTGGAACATCAAGAAGTAACTTCTACATCCTTGTCATCAGTAAAATCAATTATCAAACCAATTCAGTTTCCTAAAATACTATCTACTTATCTTCTGGGCTATTGCACACTTGAGAGCTATTGCCTGAAGAATACATAAATTAATTTGAAAACTTTTCTAGAGACGTTCTCCCATTGCTTATTCTCACATTGTTAATCAGATGTAATCCAAGTAGTTTGAACTGTCATGGCATAGGATACAACAGGGTCTGTCTCATGTCCAGTCATGTGGAAAAGTTCTGTATACATTTTAGTAAGAAAAAATTTAAAATATAAATTATAAATGCTTATATAAATAATTTTTTCTCAAGTCAATGCATTACTATTTATTTCCTTGGCTTATCCTCTACTGATTTTTTTTTCCTTTTGATGCAGTGTATATCAATCAGATAGCCCTCTTGGTTCTCAGTTACTGTAACAAATTTGCCTAATGTCTACTCTACTTATGCATATATTTGTATGTGAAACCCAAAGCAAAAATATAATTTAAAAAATCCAGACTCAGCTTAAAAGTCTTGTTGTATAATTAAATACATATTACCAAGTTTTTGAGAGATTTGCTATTGTGGGGCAATAGGACATTTGCTATTTATACTCAAAATATATTTTAGAAATCACAAAATACAATTCTCCTAAAAGGTTGCTTTACCATTACATGATTCAGTAATTTCTCATTCAAGTCTGAACCTTTTCTTTTCCCATACTTACACGATCAGGAGTTTGTTTATTCAGGAACAGAGAAAATGAAAGATGTGTGTAGCGATTTTCAAAAGTATAGTGACAGTGACAATCTACTAGCAAAGACAGTGAATGAGCACATGGTTTTGCTTGACTGGATAACGTTCAGCTGTCAAGCTGCAGAGATGATATTTGTATTCAGAATATAAAAGAATTCAGAATATAAAAGTAACCATGTGTTCCACTTAGCTTCTTGGGATCACTCACCTAGATAACTTCTGAGCAGCCTACAACATAGTAGGCCTGGATGTGCATTTGCAAATGGATTCTCAGCCACCGACTGATGAACTGGGCTGAACCAGCCCGATGGGCGTAAAATCCCCAAAGGGCTACACTGCCACAGAGATGCAACTGCACTGTCTGGTTTCTGCCCTGATGAAGTTTTGGTGTAGAGTGTGCCAGAACATGTCTTCACATTCAACATTCACATTCACATTCAAGAAAGTTAGAATCAAATACAAGGGAAAGACAAAAGTTTGGTTTTATTTTAAAAGAGGCAGGTTACTGGATCTCTTTACAAACTACTACAATATTTAAATGCAATTATAATCATGGTAAGGATCAGGTTTAAAATACTATTACTTTACAAGAAGTGATGTGCAATTCCATGTACATTCTCACAGCAGATTATAGCCCTCTGTATGTGAAATAATTTTGACTTGTCATTTAAAAAAAAAAAATCTAGTTGTCTCTTTGACTGTGCATAAATATTAAGAACATCCAATGATGTTTTCCAATAAAATATGAATTTAAAATCCCCCAGGAATTAGTTATGTCTCTAATCAGTGCTAACAATCATTTTTATAAATATAAATGGTGTTAGCTTTAATAAGTGTTACATCATCTATTATACTAGAAGATTGACAGATGAAGGAAACTGCACATAGATAATTAATGTTTCTGAAAGGTTTAAACGACGAAGTATGAAATTTTTTGGTCTAAATTATATAAGCTGATATTTTTAGACACATATATAAATTTAAATGCATTGTTTACTAAACTGTATATTCAATATAAAAGCTATTTTTAAAGAAATATATAATCTAGTATACCCATTAAAAATTCTGAGATGAGGCAATTATGTCCCAGCTGACACAAGTTAATCAAATAAAATAATCAGTGTTGCAAGTAAATATAGTATTACACAGTGCAAAATGTGCACCTGAAAACCTATATGAACTGTTAGTTTTTCAGAAAAAAAACTCCGTGATTCATCTAGGGACTAAAAGAAAAAAGCATTTTTCATACTTTATTTTAAATCGTATCTCATTGGTTTATTGAGCTATTATGAGTTTGTTTCATTGAAATGCAAGTATAATTAAAATTGAAATATTTTGAAAAGTGTTTTCTTTTACTAATGCATTGCTTTTATAACATTTTTTATACAGAAATAAAATGAAAAACACTGAAAAATGTGCTTTAATCTCTGCACATAACATAAGCAAATCTGTCAGCTCCATTTCATCATGCAGTTATAAAATCTGTAACTACTTAATGGAGTTAATATACAGACAACTTTGAGGGCTAATGGCTATTATTTATACTGGTTTATAGATTGTAGTAAGAGCTTTTTAATTTGGCCAAGGAATGCAAGTCCACAAAAACTTTCATAAAAGCCTGCATTCATTGGCAGTATTAGAGCTAATATCATGCCTGGTATGTGCTCATTAAGTTCATCACTTTGAGTGGCACCTTGACGTTTACAGCCTCTGGATGTGAAGTGGATGAGGCTGCAAGCCCAAGACAGCAGTTTATACCAATGTTATTTTTCTGCATCCAAGAAGCAAGCCTCAAGCAGTTGAACAGAAGGAAGCACGAGGAACAAGACTGTTGAAGAAAATTAATTTTGTTTGCATTTCAGTCTTCAATGTGATAAAGTCAATGGAATGTTAAGAAGCTTATTTAATAAGTCATTTGGTGATTCTCACATTAAAAAAATTACCTATAAAGATGTATGGGTACATGGTGGCTTCAGTCACTTAAACACTGTAATCTGACAGCCAAATCTGTTCACTACACTAAAGAGTTGAGGAATTACAGAAAACTGTGCATTTAAGTATTCAAAGCTATTCATAGTTGCATAGAGACCACTTCTGATCGATCACTGATGATCTCTATTTGTATGACCCTATCTAAACATTGAAAGCAAAATAATTTAAAATACTTATTTATTCATTAATTAATTTATTAAAAATGATTACCCACTTGAATATGTCCTACATATACAATCTGTGTCAACACTTCTGTTTATTATTGCAAAATGAAATATCAACAAAGTGTGCCCTTCTATAGTTTTTGCTTTACTATAAAATTTATTGCAAAGGCAAATATGAAGTTGTAGGTAACATCTGCACTTTGCTTAAGTTTTTTTTAATTTAGTGAGCTGCAGCTAAAACTGAGTCTTCTAAGGGATTTAAATTACTTTAAAGTTACTGTAGTTTTCTGGTATTCCCTCCATCATAACACAAATGAAATAAATTGGATTTGAATATCAAAAAACCATCAAATTGTTAAGAGATCATGCATGCCCTTTTTGATCACTAGATTCAGCAGGGTCCCTCTGAGACTGATTATGCTGAAGAAAAACATACACATGAAACAACCATGCCTATGAGGTAACAGAATACCCACCTCTCTGTGCCACCAGGTACTCACTTACTGCTTTCTTTTAATTTCTTCTGATTGAAATTATTTTATGTGAGATACTAAGAACTATAGGCTATTTTGATAGCATAAAAATACCCAAACCTGAAGCAGATCAGCAGACTATGTACTAAATAGCAACCTGGTTTTTTTCTTTTTCTCCTCAACAATAATTTATTTATTTGTTTACAGGAATAAAAAAACCCCAAACAACTAGTTATGTCTACCCTTATCTTTTTCATGTAACTAACCTTGCAGAATTTTAGAGGACTGTGTGTTGTTAGGATACGTGTGCACATACCAATCAGTAAATGTCCCGGAAAGCACTGTTTCTAATGACAAGCAAATGCATAATAAATTTTATTATTTAGATTTTTTTCATCAATATATACATTTTTCCAAAGTTTTTTGCATCAGTTTGAGTTTTTATATATGTACAGCAGAAAAGCAAGAGAGGAAAGAGAGAAATACCATTCCTCTCAGTCAGAATGCATTGTGGACACATACATTGATAAATATGAAAATGTCTGTGCTGGAATTTTAAGATCTGCTATATAGAAATTTTCTTGAAATGCATCAATAAAAGGGACAATGACCCATTTTATTTGTCCAAAGGGCCACCTCAGGACTTGTTTTTTAATTCCTCTTATCTTTTCCCATCCTCTTCTCTCTTGCATTGACACATGTACTGAGTTGCAGCATTTTCCTTGGTAGCCAGTACAAAAATATGGTTTTCAAATGTGTTCCTTTCTCTGGTATCTCTCCATTTACATTAACATTTCTAGAAAGATCAGGAAATAAATAGGTGTCAGTAAAAAAAAAAAAATTCAAAGACCCCAATGGAAAATAACCACTAAAACAACAAAAAACTTTGTGAAAACTATTAACAACCTCTTCCTGTTTTATTTTGTTCCCAAGTTCTTCCCTTAAGGCTGTTCACTTATGTAATTATACCTTACTTCTGCTTGCTCAAAGGACCTCATGCTTTAAGGCACTTTCTCTCTGAAACCCATGCATTTGGTTTAGCTTATACTGTTATAATTGCAAGAGTGTGACTCAGAAAACTGTTAAATGAAAACTAGCATTACATTTTTTATTTAAATAACTTTTTCTCCTGGCTAATAAGAAGTATTTAATTCCAAAGTGTTCCTTTATGGATTGAAAAGTCACCAGAAGAAATGGACTACACACATACTCTATCTTCTGAGTAATTTTTTTTTAATTTACTTAAAAAAGAACAAGTTTTACTATTTCCAGTCCTTAGAGTCAATAAATCCATATATTATTCCACCTCATTCATCTTGATGAAAAGTAAGAACTAGAAGGTAAATTCTTACTCAATGACCAAATCCTCTTTGAAAGGATTTGTCCCCCTAAGACATCAAAGTGTCTTTCTATTTGATTACTACTCTACAGTATTTGTTCTGGGTATGGAGAATGTCATTTATTCACCCAGTGTCAGCTTCTACCTCAAACAAAGTGTGACACTATTGGGTTTGATGACTATCATGATGATAGGGGATTTGGTTGGTACATGTAGCAGGCTTTACATTGCTTTAAATTTTTATATGTGTTGACTGTGAGCAAATGTTTGCCCAAGAATTTTATTATGCCGAAAGAAAATAAAAGGTTACTTGTGAAAGAAATGAGACTGCTTTGAGGAAATGTTTTTTTTCCTTTTCCTATATCTCCTCACTGATCTTTGATAGCTATTCCTTCTTTTTTGGCTCTTGAAGTTCCACATAAACAGTGTATGCTAGAAGCATATGTACAAAATGCAACATTCAGAAATTATTCTTTCCTCTGACGCAGAGGTACATTTTCAAATTCATCACTACTGAGACAATTGAAATGAGTAGAACAGCACCAAATATGCTTTTAAGCATATTTAACAAACACGGGAGAACAGACTGTTTGGTTCTTGCTGTTTATTTTGTTTGTAAATATGTCAGTGAATGTATGAGCCTATTTCCCAGTCTTGCAAGAGTAGAGCCTTGCTGGTATAATGCGTTGGTCAAGTTCAACACAAACCCAATTACAGCTACCCCTCAAGTTTGTGATAACCCATAGGATTAGTAAGAGCCTTAATAAGCTGCCTAACTTGTAATCCTCTATTTATCCATAGTAACTGATGGGGAGAAGGAAAGAACAATTTTTTAGAAAGTTCTCAGAAGCTGGAATTCTGTCCTATATCAAATTAGGGCATAGAAGTTACAGAGAACATCCCAATATGGGGTTTTGTTGTGGCAATGCAGGTGGCTCCAACCACTCTGTCTCCGAAGAAAAACCCAGATAACTAGTTACGGTGGTCAGCAACCCAACTTTAGCATGTAACTTTCAGTCATGGTGAGAACCCCTGATTCCCTTGTTTTTACTTTTGCATGTTTTCCCCTGATTGGTTAATATTTTCTCTTCTTGTTTTATGTATGAAGTTACGTATATTCATTTCCCTTCTTTAATATGTATTAGTTCTAGAAAGTTCTTTGTTCCTCGACGCCCCATTGGACCCTTCCCTGAGTCCCCCCCCATGTGTTGTTCCCATTGGTTCCCTTCCTGTCAATCCCACCTGCTTGCCCCTATCCCATTGGCTGAGATCCCTTTCCCCACCTATTCTGTACCCAGTATAAGATCCCTGGACCCTCCGACCAATTGGCGTCTTCGTCCCTGTCTTTTCATGGGAATAAACCTGCGTGGAGCATATATGGAGAGTCCCCTCTCTTTACTTCTTTGCCTTCGCCTGTGTTCCTGCTTAACAGCGACAGGAAGATACAGCCCCTTTTGGGTGAGGAGCTCTGCCCCTTTTTCATTGTGTGTTGGGCACTGTCGCCTTCCAGAGGGGTTTCAGTGCTGAGCTCCGGGCTTCTTTGTGTCAGCACGCGAGGGGTAGAACCCCCTTCTGCCAGCTCCCAGTGGCTGCTAACCCTTCCATTTTGTACCAGTTGTATGAGTTTAGTTATTTCACTGGGTTGCCATCGCTTCAGTAGGAATTAAGAGTGACAAACCTTCTAGCTCAGAAAGGTCACTGCAGCAGAAATTTGTACTTACATAAGAAATTACACAATGGTACTCAGTGGGAAATATTATTACTATTTTGTTTGTTCATTTCAAAGAAAATTTCCACCATTTTCACACGATTTTATGCAGAAAGATAAGAGTTAAGCTTCCAAAACTTCCTGGGAAATCAGACCTTGGGAAAAAACTTCAAAACTACTATACTTTTATATTTAATTTAACAGTCTTCTAAAGAAAAAATTGTTTTGAAAGTCTTGGTAAAAGCTAACTGCTTGCTGGACAGAATTATCAAAAGTGTAGCTAATGGGCTGTTGCAAATAGTTACTTAATTCATATCCAGAGTATTGAGACCACTTTTGTATTCCTGGATATGAGATATTTCGTCACATAGTGTGTATCTATTTTATTGATGGTACTCATGGTACCTATTTTTTGATGTGCACTTCTTTATTCAGTCTGATTTAGAAAGAATCTGTTCTTTACATAGGTTTTTTTGTGATTTTTTTCTGTTTTGTTTTGGATTTGTTTTCAGATATTGTCTGTAGCAAATTACAAAAATCTGTGACATATATGAAGACACAGATAACATATATTGTAAATAATTTTGTATAAAACATAATGCAGCTTATGGACTAACATTAAATGAGTTTTCCAACATTTAACATTACCATGCATATTTATATCTGAGAAGTAGTTTCAACTATTCATTCAATTTCAATATAAACCCCATGTATTTTGCAATAAAACAAGTGAATAAGTTTTAGCAGGTTCTGTATGTTTTGAAATAAGCTTACCTGGACACAAAACCTTTCTCTGTGTGTGCCAGAGAAAAATGAATGCATTGGCCTTTAAAACTGTATCACCAGCATTAAATCTGAGAGTTTAAGATACAAGAAAAAATACGTGAAGTGTTTTAGTCTGTGATATTCATATTTTAGTCCATGATCTGTAGTCAAGATTAGTTTTCTAGACCAGTCTCTAATATTTTGTCTGGTTGAAAATATCTTATTTGATGGTGTAATTATCTCTTCTACTCTGTACAGTAATAAAATAATTTGACAGAGTATTTCCTTTATAAACCATTGCTCATTTGCTTACCTGAGGCAGTTACAGGTTTGTAGCTTCAAAAATTAGATGATGTTTTCGGAATATGCTATAAAAAAATAAATGCATATCTATCAACATATCCATGTTTGTTGCAGCTGTTCTTTCTTTCCTTTCTTTGCTTCCTTCCCAAAATCTATGTGCATTGACCTATGCATAATGTGACTCTTTCTTCCTGAGAGAACACTGGCCAATTTTCAGGGGGCTGAAGGAGCACTGTATGACAGAAACACTACCAACTCTCCCTTTCCATACATGAGCAGATTAGATATATTAATTTTGTTGTTGCTTTTAGAGATCTCAAAAGTGCTCCAGGTGCATGGAATAATAGCTTACTTCTTTTATTTCCCTTTTCTTTGATGCACTGAGAAAAATCTGAGTCTATCCAAATGAAGGCTTCATCTACACAAATATTCTATTTGCATACTGTCAATGAACATTTTAGATTAACTTGGGTTTTTTCGTTCTTACATTTATTTGCAGATTTCCCATTCTGGAAAAATACTTTATTGTTTAGCCCTCTGCTTGACTAGGAATTTGGGGGCTGTGCTGCCATCAGGTTATTGTGGTTTTTTTCCTTGAAAGGTTTTCCCACTATTTCTAATATCAGGTAGGGAATCTATCTTGTCCTAGATATATTATGAGTATTCTGTACCTGATTCTCTAAATGAAATTTTAAACTTCTACCGTAGTATTTGTTGACCAAGCCTTATCCTCAACAATATAAAATTCTCTTTGTATTTAAAATGCTTAATATTTCCTTAAAAAAAAGGAAACATAGTCTAGTGCTATTAAATTAAAATTCTTGCTTTAAATCTTCTCCTAAGCAATCCGGTGGTTTTATGCTATCTTCCCTCACCCTTGTATTATTCACTACTGTATGTCACTGACAAAAGTTTCTTTTTACTTGGCACTGGGGAGACTTTGGCTTGGACTACTGTGTCCAGTTTTCTTTGGAAGACACTAAAAAACAAACAAGCAAACACAGTGGCAGGGATCCAGAACAGAACAAATCAGAAAGCTAATAGTTTTAGATATGTTGTATAACCTGCTGAAAGAGCTAATTGTTCATATAAAAGGTCCTGAAGAAAGATATAATGATGTGCCCCTACAAACACACACAAAAGGACAATGGTCTATTTCTACTGAAAAAAAAAAATCATTAAATGGATAAGGAAAGAATATATAATAAATGGTGAATTTGTCATGAAGAAGGCCCTTACTGGAAAAGCAAAGTAGACTTTCTATTTATAAAAATATATATTTGTTTTGAGCATGTTAAATAAAAACTCATGGCAAAGATTATTCTGGGAGGCACTGAAAAACACCTGGAGGACAACACAGTCATTTGTCACAGCCATCATGGCTTCATGATAGGAAGGTCCTGTTGTTAGGCCTTATTTCCTTCTACAATACAGTAACCCATCTAGGAAAGCCAGTAGATGCAATCTTTTTAGATTTCAGCAAATATTTTAATATGGTCTCACACAGTGTCCTTCTGGACAAAATATCCAGCACACAACTGGATAACTGTGCTATGTGATGGGTGAGCAACTGGCCCACAGGTCGAGCACAAAGGCTTACAGCGGGTGGGGTGACATCAGGCTGGCAAGTGGTCACTAGTGGGGTTCTGCAGGGATCCATCCTCAGCCCAGTTCTCTTCAGCACCTTCATTAACACCTTGGACACAGGACTCAAAGGAATAGTAAGTTTCCACAGCACTGTGGAAAGGGACCTGAGGGTCCTGGTTGATGGCAAGTTGAACACGTGTCGGGAGTGCCCTGGCAGCCAGGAGGGCGTGTCCTAGGGTGCTTCAGGCACAGCATCGATAGCCGGGAAAGGGAGGTGCAGTATGGTAGATAGGTGTCTTTCTGTTTCAGGGACATGTTATTTTGCTATGTTTATTATAGTCCATTAGGAGTAACCAAGATAGTAAACGCAACGACTTTTACATGTGTATATTTAGTGGTCTGCTGAGGATATTTTGTATACAACTGATGGCAGTTTTGCACTGCAGGGTTGAAGAAATAAGGAAAGAAAATCTGTCAGTTTTCACAGTAGTAGAAAATATGAGGTGTTATAGAATTACTGGACCGTATGCAAAAAGGAATTGCAGGCTAATACAAGAAGAAGAAATCAAACAAAAATAGTTGACCCAGTATGATACATTGAAAGTCACTATTTAATTTATTTACTTTAAATTGGTTTTTCACTTTGAGTGACATTTTTTGGGAGGATTAGAAGTGAGGAAAGCTATAATTCAGCATTTAGTAAATGCTATGGAGTTATCCTGAAACTTATAGACATTATATCAATCCATTTGACAAGTACTTGCAGTTTCCACTTCAGTGCACAAAAATGATAAACAGGGAGTCCACAAAGCTATCTCCTGATATTTTATCAATGAAAAAGCTACAAACAAAACCAAAAATCTCTGCAAGCTGATTGCTACTGCCAGGTCTTCCTAGTAATTTTATAATTTGTGAGTATTACATACATGTGTGAGCTACACACATGCTAAAAAAATCACCCTTAGCCATACTTTCAGATAGAATCTGTTTGTACACTCTTCTTTAAATGAAATATAATTTCTAAATAAAAGTGCAGTTTTCTGTAAAATCAAATAGAAACTCATGAAGCTAAGGGCTATCAATAGCTTTAGAGTTCCTTTGAAAATTTCTCCCTTTAATCGTCTTAAATATCTATTCACTGTCATGCTTTCATGTTGTATCTACTTATTTGTTGGACTGACTTGTGAAGTGCTTTGAGATAAATCTGTGCAATGCACTATACAAAAGAGCCTGAAGAATCATATTGTTCCTTAATAGAGGCAGATATGGTGTAGAAAATTGGAAAATTGCTGAAATTTCCCTAGGCACATGGTTTGCAGTAAAATGTTTTATGACTCTGTAAACATCAATCACAGATGTAGGAAGCTGGGGGTTTCCCCCTCATACCCCAGATTTTTCTAATTCTAAATCTGTCTACCAAGAGTAAACACAAAATTCTGTATTCTCTTCAAAGTTTCCACATTTTTTGTTTTTGGTATTGCTCCAAATTTTTTTTTGTTTAAAAATATTGTTCCTGGACTAGAGCATAGTCTTTATTGCACCAAGATAAAAATGTAAGGGTTCTAAAGATCAGCTGAAGTAAATCAATCAAATAAATATTAGGAGGAAACAGTGGTAAGCCTAGGAATAATACTCGTAACCATATGTTTGGTTATGTCAATTTTAAAATTTACGCTTAAAATTAAAACAAATTGATTCTTCAAGATTAGTATCAGATGACTAAGGTAATTAAATAGGATTAAAAATGTTATTTTTAAAAAGTAATTGGCCAGATTCAGAATCAGAATAGGTTTCTTCGTGTCCTTAAAAAAGATATAATATGAACCTGCAGACAAGTCTTTGTTTTGTTATAAGCTTTTCTTTCTGATACCTATGCTGACCTCGAAAGAAATGACAGGGGTTTAGTTTTCAACAAGATTGAAGCAAGTCTACCTGTAGCTGATGTTTTCATGCAGAACATAAGGCCCAGAGGATTCATTCTGCATAAGATACACCTGAAGCTTTTGAAGTTACATTATTCAGAGAGTAGGATGTGCTCTAAATCAGTCTTTATCTTGTTGCATTTAATGTAGTGGAACCAGAGGCTCATAATGCAGGCAGGGTGAGTACTTCACCCTATATTTAGATCTCTTCCTACTGGAGTTATCTTTTTAGAGGACTTCAATGGTTAAGATTTACGCTTCTCTCCTTTCAAAAATGTATGTGTATAATACATACAATTTTTTGGAGGTAGATTTAAACTTACCCATGTGCACTGTGTATCTGTTTTGGCTCATAGAAGCAGTCTGTCCCAAACAATCTTCCACTTGTGCCTTCCATCTTCCAAGGAGGGAAGACTTTCCTGCTGCAATGACTTTCCTCCCTGAGCAAACACAGCTGGTCACTGTCCCGAGGCACGAGGCTGGTGCCTGGCTGGATCTGCTTCCCCAGCTGCTCTGCCCACCCGCTTGGGCAGTGAGGTAACACAAGGACAGTAACCCTGTGCTGGTAATTGCTCTTCATGTGGTGAAATATCCGGGCAGACTTATACATAACAGGATTTATACAGACTCTTAGTGCTCATCTGCATTCCCAAATACAAGCACAGGGTACATCAAAATATCTTTTAAATGAAAGAGAAGCTGCTTTCTAATTAGAAACATATCTGTATTGCTGTTGTTTCTGACTCTCAAGTACTTAATTTATTCTGAGACTATTACTCTTATTTCTCCGAAATCTCCTTTTATCTTTCTATATTTTGTCTTCCTTCTCACTTCATGACTTTAGCACTCTCACAGCTGAAAATCCAGTTACAAATGTGAGATCATACCTCCAGCACAGAAGTGAAGGACTAGATACATGTGATAAAATGAAATGAAAGCATATTTCTCATGTAAAACACAAGAGAAAAGAGTTTTATCATTTAAGTATTTATGAATAAATGTGTGTTTCTGCTATATATAATTAATACATATTTCTGCAATCATGTATATAGCTATTATTTGTTTCTAAATATTTTTTTCTGCAATTTCATGATATGAGAGTTTTAATCATTCATTCTCTGAACTTTTGATATTTCAGAATAAATTGCTTTAAACCAATTTTTTTCTGGAATATTCATTAATTTTCCTCCTCTGGAGAAAGACAAAGAGGGTTTTTTAAAAAAAAGAGGTAGAGATTACAAACCTTTATCCCTTAGATTAATATGAATTAGGCAGTATATACTACAGAGCTGAGAGACAAATCAACTGCTACAACTAGGAGGAAAACACAGAATATAGAAGCAAACAGATGCTTAAATAAGGCAAGATGGAATTTAAAATAGGACCTGTCTGAACTTTAAGTGGCACTGCTTGAAGCTGTGATGTAGTTCAGCTGTGACGGGAATGTGTGTGAGCACAAAGCAGCTTGCAAGACAAATTATTTTCTTTAGTGCTGAGCACAACAAGCTCTGGTCCAGTGAATCATATGCATATGTTTCATCTATTAGCTCCTTTAAATTAAGGTAACAATTTATCTCCCTTATTATTCTTTATTTGTTGTTAGACTTTATTTTCGTCTGATTACTTCATTTTACTTCAAGTAGTTTATGAAATATGAACATGTGTCATTCTAAAAAATAGAACTTATGGTATACAGTCTTGTAACTAAGGAAGGTACTTCTTTATGTGAGGTGCACAGATTATAAACTACTCACTGAGTAGCTGACTAAAAGTTTTTTGTAAATTTAATTTATTAGCTTATTGGCATAGCATCTTTCCTTAAGGGAATGTGTATGTATATAACTTCTTGGTATGCCTAAAAACATGGCACCTTCACATTAATGAACACCATATGCTTTACCTATGGCTTACCATTTCCAGATGGATAGATGCTGTTTAGCATATTGTGAGTGTCAGCCTGGAGTGGAAAAAAACCTTTAATAAAGCGATTTAAAAATTTAAATTTTTGAAAGAAATATAAAACATACTTTTTTTTTTTTCCTAAGATAAGACAAAAAAGGTGAAATAAATAAACAAAACCAGATCAATCTGGAATAATAGAGAAGATGGAAAGGAAAAGGAAAAGAGAAAATTAACCTTTAATTGTGGAAAGTAGCTTGAAAAATAAAAAAATAGGTCCTTATGTGATATATGTGAAATATTTTCAACAAAACATCTAAATGCAATTATTCATTTATTTATGGCTCGTGTATTAAAGAACTGTATAGTCTACATCCTTACAAGATCACTTGAGTATAGTCAAGCAAAATTTATTTCAGGAAATTTCATTTGTTTAAAAATAAGCTTTGAGATTTCCAGTTAGGTCCAATATTAATGATAGTGTTCCAACCTTTTAGCAGAACACTTCAATTAAATCTTAAGGTATAGTAACGAGTGGGGGGGAAAAACCCCAAAACACCACAAAAAAATTTTAATCATAGTCCCTTAAACTGCTGGAGGACCATGGCAAGAATAAAGGTAGATCAAAAATATGGAGTAGATAATACGGAATCAATGGCATTTACTAAACCCATTTCTCATTAGAAAACATCCTCTTTTATGAAGTATTCTGTTAGCTGTGGGATTATGATCAAATTCTTGAAAATACTGTGGGTGGTGCTTCCTTATTGCTTTACAAGATAGTGACATTTTGGGTTTATGTGTTCTTGGAAGACATTACAACTCTAAATTTAACATCCCAGTCTTTGTTAGAAATCTTATTTTTTATATATATAAAAGATAAGTAACATTTTTTTAAAAAGCAAACCCCCAACAACCCAAACCACCATGAAAAGAGAGGAACAAATTTTTTTTGTAAATAAATATTATTTCATATTTTTTAACTGTTTTATATACCAGTTTTATATCATTTACATTGTTATCGGGTCATGGATTGAACCCCCAGTCCTTGAATGTTGTGCTTCATCTCTGTTGTCATTAATCCTAGCAATCCCATGATAACATGAAGTAGCAACTCAGTTTAAATTATGAGAGAGTACAGATTATTATTTTGTTATAGTTTCTCCAATTGCCTTGTTTTTTCTTCATATGTATTTTAGACTGCAAATTCTGACATGTAGGTAATTTGTATTTCCCAGAAAATTATCATACAAATCTGTAGAACTTTAACTAAACAGAAGCAATATGAGAAAGCTCTGAAGAGATGGAGGTATAATTTACACAGATGTATGCACATCTAGTGTGCATACATAGGCTTAGGGAGAGGATACCTTCTGCCAAACAGGAGCTTGTTTTAGTCAGTCGTTCCTTCTTTTCTAGATCCTCTTCTTGCTTTGCAAACTTGAAGAGCTTGAGCTCTCAGGACTGTAAGTAAGAGTAGTTTCTGTAAATATACGAGGAGTAATTATAATAGAAGCCTGTTTCTTGTTGGGCATTTAACTGTACATTATTTTTTTTTGAGTTTAAGTAACCATAAAAAGTGGAGAGACTTTTGAAACACTTGATTATACATACATACGGTTAAAATTTCTCAACCAGGTGTTTAGCCCCAGAGCTTTCATTTTACTAAGAAATATTATTTTCCTTTTAGATAATGTCATTAAAATTCATTTGAAAGAATACTCTAGCCCAAATTAAATTGTTCATTCACCTTGTACTCTGAAGGGACATTTGTGACAAAATATGAACAGAAATGAAAGGTGATATGAGACACAGAAAACTTGGTTCATTAAGGGAAAAAGAATCCTCCAAGATGTTGCACTTTAAGGGTTTAGCTACAGACCCCTGGCCCCTGCCCTAGAAAAATGAAGCAGAAAGAAGCAAATTCTTTTCTGTAATAGGAAGGAAAAAAATGGTTACGATTCAGTGAAAGGTTTTTGCCTAGAGTGTCAAAGAAAATTAATCACAGAAATAGAGATGTCAGCATACTGCGTAACTTATCATGTACTGAATGACATAGCTACACTCGGGGTATAGCAAAGCTTTCAGTGAACACTGTTTTAACTGTTATGAGCATTTCTCTGTGTGTGTGTGTGTGTGTGTGTGTGTGCATGTACAAAGGGGAGAAGCAAGGCTAGACAGATGTAGAGAGTAAAATGTTCTTCCTTTGGAAACCTTTAAGGAATAAGACTAAATAATGGGATTAGCTCAAATTTATCATTTAGATTCATAGCATTTTAGTTTTTGTTTCAATACGTCCATTACGTACTTTAAGGGTCTCCCAGAGAAACTACAGGAGCTTCATGATGTGCGTGACTCAGCTGCCAGTTTCTGAGTTTTCTGTGGTCGATTGACTTAGCAGTATAGTGGAGACAGCAACTGGCACTTTCAATAAAATGGCAGTTGTGGAAATTTTACCTCAGACGCCCACCAAATGAGGTTGAACAGGGTACTGAAGATTCACCCAGATAGTGATTTTTTTTCAGTATGTCAGACAGAAACAGTGCTATCATCAACAGGGTATCAAAAATGCTTAAGGTACATAAAATACGCAAGTGTTTGGGCTAATTTAATCAAAAGAATTTTTAAATCAACTTTTAAACCAACATATCTCTTTTACACTTATGAAACAATCCTTTTTGCTCAAAATAATCCAGGTGTTTTCTTCAGTGTTCATCCCTTTTTTCTTGTTTATTCCTTCCATAATCCTTCTGGATGTCTTAATCTCTGGAGATTTTTATTTGGACAAGAAAATAATTTTTATTCTTGAACTGTGTTCTACTATGTTCTACATCTAAATTGAGATCCCACTTCTAATTACCTTGCTTTGTTTTATTATGATAAATTATTATTTTCTTTAAAGTATCCAGCTTTTTAGCTATTATTTTAAAAATATAGATCTGCTGTCCTTGAACATATTTTCCCTCTTTTGGGTATTTTCAAAGTCTTGTTTGATTGGTCTGTCTCGTTATTGGATTAGTCACACAAATCACATGGTACCAGTATTTTATAGATGTCCATGAAATACATAGACTACAGCATGCTGAATGAAGTGTTTGGTTTTAATACCAAAACCAGAGGACTGTTACTTTTCTCTACAGACATTGCTTCTTTTTAATTGGGTCCAGAGCGAGAAATATTGTTAAGTGTTTGACATGCATAATTTTATATTTTTCCAATTTAAGAAGATAAATGTCAACAGGTCATATCAATAAAGGTCTTTACATTGGAGTTTTAGGTGTAAGTCAGTGGCAATTGTCATGTTGCCTTACTAGCGACCTCACAGCCTGTTTTAAGAGACAGACCTTTTTAAAGAGACATAAGGCTCTTCTCTCTTTTTTATTATTTCTTTTCCCCTGAGATCATTTTGTGGTACATAGAAGTTCAAGTGTCTAGCTGTTCAGTGTTTTCTTGTCAAGCAGTGTTCATTCAGATACTTTAATGCTTTTTGCTAAAAGAGAGAGGGAGTGTGAAAGAGTAAAAGAAAAGACAAGATCTTAGTTAGGATTTCCCTCAGTTGCTACTGTATGAGAGTCTTATGTCTCATACATAGTGCCTAGACCAGCATTATCCATTTGCATTGTGCTTATTTATTTCTTCGACTACCCCAAAGGATGGGCACTGTGTTTTGTGATGCTTTAGTAATGGAGCTATTACAGACACTGTGTTAAGCTGAGCTCAAGAAACTCTTTCATCTGACTGATTGCACTGGCAATCCAGAGTCAGTGTGCTCTTGTGACAGCAAAATGCAAACCAAGCTTTTGTAATACCTTTCATGCAAACTCATGCTCCCTCTAACTTGTAAAAAAATGCCACGACAAAGTCATTCCACCAGTTTAAGCTAGGGTTAATTAGAGTTAAAAAAAAAAGAAAGGGAAAAAAGAAAAGAAAGAAAATGGAGTTCAGATTTTTGTTTTCTTGATTTTCAAATTTATTGAACCAGCAATGAATGCTGTCTCTGAATGAATTTCCAACTAGTATGGAAGTGAGACACAAATTAAAAGTAGATGTGCAGTACTGCTTTGTATGTAGAATATAAAACTCTTTGCCTGTGAATAGGAAAATCTGGGGTCAGCAAGTCATATAAACATGTTTCAGAGTATGCTGGAAGCTATTGCAATTATAGAATGTAATAAATGTTTAACAATGGGTATTGAACTAACTCCTTAAAGACTATCAGATTAAACTGAGGCTGCTTAGTGTGACTTAAAATGCTTTCAACAGCTTTTTGTGTTAGTAGGAACACAGACAGCATAATAAAAGAAAGCTTTTAGATAATCTAACCCAGAGGTCAAAAAGGTGTAGAATAAAGTTATCAGCATCCGTCCACAGAAGCCATGACTGAATTGTACTTGGTGACTTTATGTATGAAGTTCCAGCAATGGACATAAAGCAGTACATTGGGTGGCCTTGAAAAAAGTAGAAAGGACTTCAAAGGCAAATTTAAATTTTAACACAAAGTTCTTCCTGGTTTTTTTTAGCCCAGAAAGACTAGGTTTAAATTTCTAGAATGTTTCTAGAAATGGCTATAAAATCATTCTAACATTCATTAAGATCTATAAGATCCATGTTTATGATCTCTATCTCTCTATCTCCCTCTCTCTCTTTATATATATATATCTGAACTATTGAAGAGGTTGTTTAAAACACACCTTAAATATTTCTTAAGATCCAAGAAGAAAGCTGTAATACCAACAGACCAACAGTAAACTTTTAATTGCTCCTTTGATTACATGTTCCAAATCGAAGCAGAGAGAAGACTTTGTGTTAAAACTAGTTAGTATCACGGATGACGCCTTTCCAGATGGTTATTGTCAGCTATTAACTGAAAAAAGCTTATTTGCAGTTAAAATTGTGTTTCAGATATACTTCATACCACCTGTTACTTTAATGTTGTTTAGTGTAGCTACCATACGAAGAGGTTTTGAGCTGATGTAGCTGACATAACTTTGTAAGCTACCAATTTATCTTCAGGAAGCTTGATTTGGAAAAAATAGTAGATGTCACTGTGCTCTAAGTTTTAGATTTATGAATATTATTTAATTTCCCATGGAAAATCTGAAGATTTGAAACTGGCTGAAGTACTTTGATAAATGAAGTCTGAACTTCAGAAGTTTAGAGCTAAAGCTTTTGAAAGTATTCCTGTTTACCCCTGCTGAAGGTGGTAATGGAATTCCTGCTGAAACAAATTTGTCCTCAGATTTTTGATTCAGATGTGCATTCATGTGCTTGAATATGCATTCCAGGTGTATTAAAAGCTTTGAAATACCTTTTGTTTAAAAATAAAATGGAAATACTAAACTTTACTCTAGAATTTCCTTTACAGCTTATTTTCGGACAAAGGCACGACTGCAGCCCCGTTTAGGTTAAATATATTCTGTCAGCTCTTCAGGGCATAGTGGCTGTTTTTTCTCACTGACAAGTGTTCAGGGACATAATGACCCTTCTATTGTAACCCATTTTTGCCTGTGCAATTCTTTTATAAATCTACCCACACTTTTAAGCATCCCCAAGATTTACCATTAAAATTTATGGTGGTGTATTTTATGTTATTTCATTTATTTTATTTTAATTTTAGGCCCTGCTAGAGATGAGAATTCAGTTGTCTTAGAAGACACTAAAACAATTGAATGCAAAGACCTCCTTTCCTGGGTTTTCCTTCTTGTTTTAATTTCAGTGTATTTTCTGTACTGCTCTTTCATTAGTTCTTGCTGAAACTCTGATTCTCTAAATGGTATCATTCAAGCCTAATGATAGATATTATTATACCCTCTTCTCAGAGGGTAAAATATGACCTCAAATGCAACTCAAACAGAGGATAAATTATTAATAGCATAGGAATGTACATTTGACCATTCATTTTACAGTGATTTACTTCTCAAGCATTGGAAAATGTATTGGCAAGTTCCAATTGTATGATTTATCATATATATAGAGATAAAATGTGGTTCTGATACTGTATGACTGCTTCAGGAAAAATGCAAGTGTAACATAATTTTCTGTTTGTGTTTGTGAAAGGAAAAGCTTAGTCTTATCAGAAATGGCATTGTCAAGTTTGCAAAGGAAATTGTCAACTCAAAATACAGATTTAAAAACCCCAACTATAATAAAAGTATTTATTAACATTATCATCTCCTCATTAGCATCACTGATGTGAGATGGGAGCATTACTAAAATGTCTCATTTGCATTTTGGATATCAAACAAAAGCAGATTACTTTGTTTAAATTATAGCTAATATCATTGTAGTGGTGTTATATATTAGAAATTGATTACTTCGTTTCTTCTTCTGTAATGGTCTCATTATATTTGATTTTTATGCCTCATTTTTTTCCTTATTGAAATAATGAATGCACAACAATGAGATTATTAATATTTTATACACATTTTTTGTTTCCACCTAGTATTTCAAATGAAACACATGGACTAGTCTGACAACAAATAAAATAAATTTGACTCCAAGCATTGTCTGTCTGTGAATAAAATAAACCTGAGATTGTGACAGCTTGGGTTAACTACAAAGAGAAAACAAAACAGTATCCTGTATATTTTCAAAAAACAGTAAACCTGTACGTTGTGTGTATAGAAAGAAACAATTCAAAGTAATGAGTTGAATACATGATATTTGCAAAGAAACTATGAATGGGTATAATACCAGAAAACTGGGGACAGGAGAATATGGGAGCAGAATATAGTACAAACTGCAGAACCAGAACAGTGAAGTACACTGATCTTCATTCCAGGAAGGCTACCTGTTGTCAATTCTAGAGGTCTTTTTTTGAGTTGTGATATTTTGTTTTGAGTTGGTTTGTTTGTTTTTTTCAAGTTAACTTGGATCATCAAGATTTTTTTCAGCTCTGATGTCTAGTTTTCTTCAGTTTTTTCTATGACATATACAATTACAAACAACTTTTTATATGTGTTAAGATTGATTCTACCTCTGCTGCTTCCTGTGAAGTGTCTTACTCTGAGAACAACATTGATCTGAGTGGCATGAGCAAAGATTTTACCCTTTTCAAACAGTTGTCAATCTTTTTTCCTCTGTAGCAGCCTAGTAAGATTTATGAATGTTCTGTACAGATACACTGTACAGAATGCTCAGATACACTGTAACACATAAATAAAGCCTTCTAGTCATTTAACCATTTCCTCCAATTTCTTGACAAGCTTCTTGTGTTGAAGTGCCCAAAAGTGTGCGTCATATTGCAAATGTGCAATTAGTGCTATATCGAAAGGAAGTTTAATCTCCTTTTCAATGATGTAAAGAAACTACGTATTTGACTGTAAGTATTTTTATATAGCAGGTCAAAATATCACGGTTTTGTTTGTATTGTATGACCTTTCAAGATCATATTTCTTTTTCTTGCCAAAACTGTGCCTAAGTCTTCTACAGTTTTACCTCCTTCAAAGTATTCCCTTCTGTTAAGAAGACATTCAGAATTCACAAATATGTTAGATTTTTAGGATGGGTTTCTTTGTTTCCTTCCTTACCTATGATGCTTTTTTCATGTTCCTCTGATGTCTGCAGCTTTTTCAACACGGAGTACTTCTTAAGTCTTCCATTAATTCATTTACTATTACAATAACTTTGTACTTTTTTTTTTTTCAGGTAAACCCATAGGAATCTGAAAAAAACCAAGCAATTGAGATTTATGATGATCTTTGATTTAACTGGATTATATCTAAAAGTAGACTCTTCATTACATAAACCCAAACCTACAATTATCATTTATACAGATTTCTTTACATAGATAATCAAAAAGGCATTGGTCCTTTAATTGGTTTTAGTGACACTTCATATACAAACCAACTGGAATTACTTTTACTACCTTATTTTCATGATAATATGTATCATTTATTAAAATCAAAGGAACTTCAAAAACAATCTGAATTTGGAATGTTCTGTCAAGGGATGTATTAGATTATCTATTGTGTAACATTTTCATATCAAGACAGAAAACCACTCTTGTAAGAGTTAATGCAATTAGAGGGCTCTACACAGGAGGAAAAAAATATTTTGTAGCTAGAGAAGTACAGAAGATAGAACTTATATGACCCTAAAGATTGGATTTGACCCCAGATTTCCTTGTGGTTTTAAACACAGGAAACTATAAAAGGTTGTCTCTTGAAACTGGAGTTAGGGTAGTATTGAGACCAAATATACAGGATAATTTTTTCAATGTTAGGCAAGTTATTTGGTAGTTCTTATCAAAAAATGATTTAAAAATGCTGTTAACTTAGATGAGATAGCATTTTCATGATCAGCATTTTGGTGAATCTTCGGTGCCTGAGAAACTGAAATATTTTTAAAATTCAGATTATGGTCAAATCTCCTCCAATTGGTACTTCAGTCCCTTTTAAATTACATTCAAAAATCTCTGCAACTGTTAAAGTTTTCAGGCATTTGCAAAAATGCTTAATACTTGATGCTTCCTACCAAACAGCCAAATTCAGGCAATTACAGTGAAATGGTTCTCAGAACTTTTTATAGCCATGACAGAGCTGAGAAAATTGTCAACGTTGTCTTACACTAACTACAGGTACTCAGCCTTTCCTCTTTAAGTACTTAAAACACCAACTCACTGTCTCTTTAAAGCTGGGCTTAGACACACCTGAGGCAGCTGTGCACAGTTCCAGGAAAAGTAAGGCTCAACTTGACCCATTTCATGAAGGACCTATGAGTATAACACAGACATGTCCTTATCTGATTAGGATGAGCATAAGGGTGGGGGTTTTTAAAATTAAAATATATTTATATGTTTGTGTGTGTTTGTATGGATTTATATTACACCTGTCATATATCTAAACATTTATATCTGCATATATAATATACGTGTAATGCTGTCACATATGGGCCATGAAGAGTTAGAAAATTGATTAATTTGATTCTTATGCCAAAACATTAACTCACAGATCATATTGGCGGATATTCAGATCCTGCTTAGACCTGAATCAAAACACTTAAAAGCATGGGGACTACAATTGACTTTTCTTCAAGTGTTAGAAATTACTGGATTTGGTCACCATGACGAACTCCCTCAGATGCTGAGAAAAAAAAAAAATTCAAAACTGCATTAACTTCATTTTGTGTATTTCTCTTAAAATTAAACCAGAGAGGTCTTTGTCTTCCCTTCCCACACATCTTCCTGGGGATTCTCTGCCAGGGACTGTGTTTTCCTATAACTTACACCTCAAGCTGTTTTCATTAGAAAGAACCACTTCATGAACATTTGCGTCATCTTTAATAACCTACATGTCCTCTGAAATCTTCCCTGTAGTCCCGGCATTTAATCTTTCTCCCAGCAACTTATTTTCTTCTTGTGAAAGAAGTAGTTTTATCCTATTAACTGTGGTCAGCTAACCAGAAAGGTAGATTATACTGGTAGATGAATACAAGAGAAGCGATGGAACCTATCTGTGAGAGCAAGCAAGGGAAAAGGAAAGTAGGACCAGCCCAGTTGCCAGAAGACAGGTATTAGATCATCACAGATAGGATAGGAAACTGAGTCCTTTTCATTCATAATCCTGTTACACAAGCTCTTTTCTACTGAATCTAGTATTTTACATCAGTGTGAACACTAGTAAACTTCTTTTATACATACTGTTAAGTAGGATAAGAAAATAAACACAGCTCACCATTGAAATCTCACATTAACCACTTTGGGATGATAATGGATTTGACCAATTATAGTCAGAATCTTTATTCTAAATATAATGCATGCATTCCTAGTGCATGTACATATGTTTGCATATGTGCATGTACGTATATGTAGTATATAATGCAACCAATAGCATGTACATATATTTAGTATAGTACAAATATTTCCATACAATAATTAAAAGTACTATTTTTTGCTATTAGTATGTTCACTTTCAGAATTAAAAAATTCCAAAACCAGGCTTTGTGGATAATTTTCTCTTTTTTTCTGTGAATCAATATCCATGAAAATTTAGTGTGCATGTGTATGCAATATGTAAACATATTTTATTAATTGTTCAACACATTTGCAACTGCAATATACAGATAGATGGAACCACTAAAAGAATTGCAAACTATATTTATTTTAACCTATACCTATAGAGTATTTGTATTAATAATATTTTAGTGACAGATACAAAGAAAAATTTTTTGGGTTTCTTCTGATTGACTGGAATGATTCACACTGGAGTTTTTTTTTTCAGATTTTCCCCCTAGTATTGGAAAAGTTTTGTGTTGCATCAATTTATGCAGTAAAAAGCTGAAATAAGCAGAATGATGATGAGTGGTGGACTTAAGAATTAAACGTGCATGTGGGTTTTTTTCTTCTTTTGTTCCTGTTTATGTAGCACACATATTTGTCAGAGGAGTAAAGAAAATTTCCATTTACCTGTTGCAGAAATTCCAAAATAACCTACAGGTAGGGAGTGTGAGTAAGATTAACTGTTACAGGAAGTTCCACAGAGAAATTTAGTTACAGCTAATGAAAATATAAGCCTTTAAGTAACACCTATTATTTCACCAGAATTTCTTCTTTACACTGAAATATTTATTTCAGAATTCCTTCTCAGGACTTTCATCCATAATGAAATTAAATTCCTTTCATATCTATTCGTTTAGAATGGAAGCTATTTAACATGTACATACTGAGAGGAATAACAATTGTGATAATAAATATTCTCAGTGCTGGTATTATGTTTGATGTTGCACACAGTAGAAAACAAAAAGATTTCTGTTTTAAGACACAAGAACTAGAGAACAAGAAAGTACCAAATACACTTGTATACTTACAAGGGAGGGGCTAGAGGGGAAAGTATTTCAATAGCTGTCTTTCTCTTTTAAAGCAAATCTTGGTTTATTATTAAGAGAATTCCTCCCGCCCCCAGCTGAGACCACTGCAGGGTGTCTCTTACTGAAGCCTGCTTCTCCCAGGTTGCAGAAGATCAACATTTATCTTTCACACACAGACATCAAAGGTTCTTCAAATGCAGGCAGTAGGTAAAGAGGGAGAAAGGTAAAATAGCTGCCAACTCAGGATATGTTTTTTGAGGAGAAAAAGCCAGGTAGTGCAAGGGGAGTGTACAGGTATGAGTCAACAAACCAGAATAATGTACACGAAACTGGCCTGAGTGTCTGCAGTAATTTTTTGCTTACACTGGAGTAACAACACCACAAAAATACTCTGCTGAGCTGGGACTCAGCTGGTCAGTCGGGTTCCAGGAAATTTACCTTTCCAACTCCAGAGGACTGGGGATTTAACTCTAAGCTCTTTGCCATGCAGTGATTTGGACTGTTCAGTTTCTTTCCTTTTTGAAAGATTTAATACGGTTCTTTTCAGTGGCCCTCATCTCCAAAAGAAAATAAAAGGTTTTCCTCACCCACTTTTTCATGCTTATATATATATATATGCTAGTTTTACTCCTAAGAACAAATCTGCCTAATTAGTGAGAGGTGGACAGAGCTTCATTGTGTGAAGACACTGAGGGAAAATGCGGGGAAAACTAAGATCTTTGACTTCTTGCCAGCAAATATGACTTGATAAGTACAATAACTGTCTATTCAAAACATTCAACAATTTCTTCAACATTTTTTTACATACTTCCAGATTATTCTTTTAAATTTAGGGATTAAATGCAAAAAATTTATTTAAAGACTTTCAAAGAAACCTTCCTTTCTTATATTCTGACTTGTTACTCCTATGCTTTTTTCTTTTCAGTCAAACAGAAAGAATAGGCAATGGAAGAAAAGAGAATAAGAAAAGTGAAAAAGAGTAATTGGATTTTCTTGCATGCACGTATCCATAAAACCACAAAATATTGTAAAGAATTTACTTTAAAGTCCATAACTTCAATTGAAAATGAGTTAGCACATTCCAGGTACTTGTAGATTCCTTATGCATGAAATAAATGTATGTTTCTTGATCAAATGTTAATCTTAAAGATCCTTCTGCTTTTCCAGACACTATTTGGTTAGAATTTTATCTTGCTGGACAAAATACCACTTCTTTAGAACAAAATAGCATGTTCTAAATCTATGCAAAGTCTAATATTCAGTTTTATAACACAAAGATATTGTCCATCCTTCACTGATAGTGCTGTCTCCATGGCTCAGTGGTGATCTTTAAAAAGCTGGAGTCTTAGTGATTGCTTGTTGTTATTTCCAGCTTTTCTGAAAGACTCTAACCCTATACTCATCCTAAAAACACAGAAAGAAGAGTCAATATGTATGTCAATGTTACACGATAAAAAGAGTTATTTGTTGGAACAGAAATGAGTACTAGACCATGTAATATTTGGGGAGGATATTTATATAAAAATGTATATTACAATAACAAAGTGCTCTAGAGGTTGCAAAAGTAAATTACTTGACTATCAAGAGAAAGAGAATCCAAGGGAAGCCTTGAATCCTTTAAAATTGATTTTTACCTCAATTAGCTCTAATAGTATCAGTGTTTTCCTCTGTCTCTAAAAACAGTTGCTCCCCATTCTCCTGCCCAACCCACAGGTAGTATTGATGCTTTATAAGATGTTTTGTGTACTTCTGTACAGACTAAAAGGATAGAAGACAAAATATTCTTGCTGTTTTCTTGCTGGTAGGTCTTTTTCCCCCCTCCAAAGTCCTGTTTTATACATAGACTTGATAGGAGATCGTTGTTTGCCTTTTGCTACCAATAAAGGATGTTGCAGACACCAGCTAAGGGATTCAAATGGCAAACAGAAATTGTATTAATATGATTGTATTGTATACAGAATTAGCCATATGCCAGTGTCCAGTGTCTACATATAATTCCAACATAGTAGGAGGGTTGGAGATTCTGATTCTTCCTGCAATGTTAGTTCCTGCCTCACCAACACTCCTGAAAATGCTCATAGATGCCTGTGAGATTCTAGTGATGTATCAGTGGCCTGCAAGCCTTTTTCCATATGATTCTTTCCTGAAATCTGGAGATTAACTACCATACAGCAATAGATACATAAGATGGTGTTACATTTTATGTTATTAAAAATGTGTATGCATTCTTTCTGTCTGGGACCTCTCCCCAAGGATGATAAAATATGGTTTTAGTCCAGCTTTACTTTCCTATGAAATTCCTTCTTGTTGCATTAAAATATCAAGGAGTGGGATACTCACATCTACTTTATCTGTCGGTAGCAGTGTGACTTCTGGTGGTCCTGGCTCATAAGGCATGTTTTTCCACATCCTGTTGTCCATTCCCCCAGAATTTTCACATTTACAAAAGAACAAGAAAGGGGTGATGATTTTTATGAACAGTCATACTCTGACCCTGTACAAGCAGCAGATGGCTAGCAGCCATATATTTAAATTCCTAAAGGAGTCTTGATTTGCTTTTCTTTTTTTTCTTTTCCTTTCTCACACTTTTCCTTAAAAGAAAAGCAAAGCCTTACTTACAGGCGGCACACCCAAGAACATGAAATAAGGCACATAACTCTAAGGATTCTTGACCTTCACTCAGTCTTAAAAAAGTGGATCACAATGAGATCATAGTGGTCATCGTGTTTGGATTGGGCTCGAAAGGCAGGAACAGTCTTCATACTTTCAAAGTACTTCTGTGTTCTATTGATATTATAGAACCAATAAATACTTTTCACTTAAGCTAGGAAACACATTTTCTCTCTCCAGTGTGGAATCCTTAGCTTTTCCTCTTTATTTATTTTATATTTTAGGCTATGTAGTATAATTCACTATTTTGAGTGCTATGAAGCAAAATAGATTTCAGCTTGTGGAAGATAAAATCAGAAGCCATCATAAACATTCAGAATTTTAACCTATTTCTTTTTATAGTAATAGCCACATTCAGTTTTGTATTTTACACCAAATAATAAATGGAGTAGTTTGATTTGGCAATGTAGTCTTCTGATCTTTGTTGTTTTATGTAGTTGGCTACTATCTGAAACTCCTGCATAGATATAAGCTAAAGTTATGTAAACCAGAGGTCTGGCCCATTTTTTTGTTTTATTTTGTTTCATTTTAACTTTCTCAGATGAAGCAAAGGGCACCCCCAAATTCTCTGAAGTGTATCTGCACCTTTCCACACGCATTAGTACGAGAGATTATTTGATAGATAAAAATGTTTTGTTTGCAGCTCATTTGCCTTATCAGTAATAGAGAAGTTTTAAGTCATTATATTATGCTGCCCTAGATAGCTTTAACCTCAATTTTTCACACACAAGAGTCACAGGCTGTGGGGAAAGCTGTGGAAGGGATGCCTTGCACATTATAATCTGTCCACTAGTAGAATGAATGCAATTAATTCTCTGAAAGTTATATACATTAGGTTCTTGGATGGATGAATTATAGATATCCTTGTCAGAGAGAAAAATCCACATAAACAGAAAGTACATCACCTTAGTCAAAATTTGACATTTAGTGCATGGCACGGCACCACTGAGAATGTGCCAAAGCAACCCTCATGGAATTATACAGCAAAATAGGACAACATGCCACAATTGAATTTATTTTTTAATGCTATTTCTAACTTTATTCGAAGTAAAGTAAAAGAACTGCATAAAGCACAGTAAGCAAAGCAAAACCAAGGTTTTCACTACCACTTTAAGGGACAGTGCATTGTGGGTCTGCCCCCTGCCAAGAAACCAAAATTATATATCGATGTACACATCCCTGATTTTGCAGAAATAGGATTCTGACGAGATAAACCCATCAGTAGCAGTGACCTGTGCAGGTAGGATGATGGTGTGCTATTTTTAAATTCTTCTCAGTAAACAACTGTGTATGCTCACCTGTGTTGTATATGTGAATAAAAATATCCATGTCTAAGATACAAAACAATACTTCTGTGGAAGCAGAAGCAGGGTCGTCAGGGTTATGTAATTATTTTTAAAAAGCTAAATTTCTTTTTTATTTACAAGGTGAGAGGGCAATAAGAGATCTCACAAGCTGCTACTTTTAAAGAACTTCTGGAATCAAGTGGAAATTTTTTTTAAAATTTGTATTAATTCCAGATTGAAATGCCGTATATCCAATTTTAGCTTACTGCACATTTTTACAGCTGACTGTACAGTTGGAACTTCTGGAAATGAGAGCTTTTATTATGGAAATGCTGGCATAGTTTTAGCTGGGGTCGGCACACGCAGCATACCGTAATGTGCTTTAAAACTTGAGATGGAGACCAGAAGTCTGAGGCTCAACAGTAGCAAACCCTGTATGTATGAAACACAAGCCAACCCAAAAAAAGTCACACAAGACTGCTGCTTCTGGAATAACTCTCATTGATTTAAAGGTCAAAATGAACCTCATGGTGTTTGTTTAAAAGGAAGATGGTAACAATATGCTTTGCACACACAAGCTGAAATACTTGGAATAATAAAAGATATAGAAGAGCATAAGAAAACTCTGATATGTATGAAACTAAGTGATCACTAAAAAGAAATTAGTTGTGTTAAAATGAATAAATGTTAGTATTTTGAAACCATGTTACTGTTGCTGAAAATCAGAAGCGTATTCCTCAGCCAAAAAGTGAATACTGAAATGTCAAATCACTTTAATTTATTCATCTGTATAATTTTAAACTAACAGGTGAGACAGGCAGTGCTATACCAGTCTGATCAGGATGAAACAATAGACTGATACTGCAGAAATGATGTGAGAAAATGAGTTCTCTCGGCAAGGTCCATAAGGTAAGAGTAAGAGAGCCTGATCATCTCACTAATGTGGATTTAAAATGAGAGTTCAGGATTATGAGCATAAAAAGTGTTGATTATCAGATAAATGGAGTCAGATGGAAAATGACGTCCTTCCTAATTTTTACTGTGCTTAATGGCAAGTGACTTGGCACACATTTAGTACACATGAATACAGTCCTTTCATTTTCTAGCCTTTCTTGTTTCTCACTTTATTCCTTACCTTCCTATTTTTCATTCACCCTTTCCTATGCTTCTAAGCTCAATACAGCTATTCAATACCTCACTCTCCCAGTCACTTCAGACAGGATAAATTCACCCTCTAAGCTGTGCATTAACCTGCCATCTCCAGACACACAAATGCTTGCCTAGCTGGGTCTGTGTAAAACACGAGTGCAGTGTGGATGTGGACTAAATTCAGGACGATAATCCTTGATCTCTGCCACAGATGTCACTGATGGAGATACACGTTTTCTTGTAATTCTGATGATGTTTGTTGCAACAACAAACATAATTATTGAACAGAACCGTGGAGTTTCTGCTTCCAAATTCAGACATTGGCATTATGAAAATATGAGAAGAAATACAAAATACATTTTAAAATGCTATTCAATTTTCTGAAATTATTTAAAAATACAAATCTCAAAACATTCTTAAAGGAAAATAAGCTGCCATTACTCAACATTGTTGCTGTCTTTGTAAAATAAATTTGTGTTGATGAGGTTTATTTTTTCCCCTCTACGTTATACTTAGAAATAGTGAGCAAATCACTACAAGGCAGCTGGAGCCAAAAACTCAGCACTTTTCAGTAGGCCTAACAACAGCCAAAACTCTGTCAAGGTTGGATGTACTTCATGTAAGAAATTGATTCTATACCACTGATAAGTTTGGGGTTCTCTGCACATGGTCATCCAATGGGGACACTGGTATTAACTGAGCAAGTGATTGATAACCTCTTTTTCCATGTTGCTAGACTCTGTGGTGCAAAAAGTCTACAGTTCTGTGGTCAGCCTTCTCTTTTTCCAAGTAGCCTCATCAGAACCAAAATTCTGGCTCTGAATTGATCAATTATTTCTTCAATAACATTAATCTCTATGCTTGTTCAGAAATTTTTATACCAACGTTTATGTGGCTGTGTGTGCTCTGCATTTCAAGTTCAAGTGTAATTTAGAACTTAGAAATATATGTAATATATTTCAGACATCAGTTATGTTCAAATCTCAAGGTGCTCTAGGCTTTCTTAATATTTTTAAGTGTGATTAATTATATGCTGAGTTTTATCTATTTTTTTGCTGGTTTCAAAGTATAGCACCTGTGGCAGATACCGTGTGGGCCTGGAACAGATACTCTTTGGAGTTATTTCTGTTACAGATAAGCCTTTTTCATTGATTTATACATTCCCTTTTTGATCGCTATTTCACAGAATTTCCCAGCAGCTATAAAATGCAGTTTTAAAAGAAATAATTAGAAAATACTGATGTAAAAGTGAATATTATGGTTGTATAGAGATTACTAATACTGAAATTATTAAGTGTACAGATTAGATGTTGCACCTGAAACTCAGTATGAATCAGTATGAACAAAAAATGGAAACCCACTCAATACACTGTAGCATAAGTTCTCACTAGGCAATACTTTAACAGTAAAAAAAAAACCCAACAAAAGTCCCTCCAATATCCTAAACCAGCATATTTTAACTAGGTGTATAAAATTAGTACTATTTCTATAGATTTGAAAATAATGAGGATAGTATCTTTATCATGTCTTTATTATATCTCAAGAGAGATGGACAAGCAAAAGGGTCATGTATAATTTATCCTGTAGGGAGAAATATTTTTAAACAGTGGAGTTTTCACACAGGCAGAATGAATATAAGGAAAAGGATATGAAGCTGAATTTTAAATGTATTTTTATATAATGCACCAGTAAAATCAATGGTATTTGGCAAATGTGTGTATGTGTGCATGTGATTGGCTTAAATATATATTCAGGTATTTGGGTGAAAAGTCTCATTTGTGCTTGCCAAAAGCTACACCAATCCTAGCTCAGGTAGGTGATGAAGATGGGGAGCCAGATTTTCCAAGCCAGAAAACTGGGGCTTATTTTAGCCTGGCATAATTTCAAAAGTGACACTACATCAGTGCAAAAAGAATGCTAAAGCAATATGGCTAGAGTCAGCATCTCATCTTGGTTATTTCCAGTTGAAAACAAAGAAAGGGGGAGTTACTTACCAATTACCAGATTTTTGTGAGCTTCCTTGTACACACTAATATTTGTAAGTGCTCTTGTGTCAAGGCTCTTGAAGACAGACTTTTTTTTCATGCTTTGGCAATATCTGGAAATATTACATATTTTCCAGTCTCTTTACTTATTTCATTGTCACGCATAAAAGGCATGTTTGCAAGATCTTCAGTTAGCTATCATGTACAATTTCCACAGCATAAAGGGGCTTCCAGAGAAAAGGCAAGGAGAATTTGACAGCGAATGGATGAATCTCAGAAGAATCCCAAGCACTGTAAATAAGCCTTCTTTGAGTGCTTACTCCATGCATATGCATACAACACACCATTCCTGCAGGTTTGCAGGTAGGTATTGAGACTCCCTAGTAAAGACTGGCCTAATTTCTGGAAATCTGCTCATAGCATTAGTCCAAGAGTTAGAAAATGCTCTCCAGACTGCTTTAAAGACAGTGAGCCAGATAAACAGCTAAATGCATGCAGGTCTATAGATTTTGAATGATTGTGCTTCCTCCCTGAATCAATAATGTATGATTAATGTTTTGTGTTCCTCAAGAATTCAGAAAATCAGATAGAATTTTAAGCCCAGCTCTTATTTATTTAGAATCTCATTTATCATATCTGAAGTTAATTCCACTATTTTCTTTCAGAGACTAAGGAAAAAAAAATATTCACATGTGTAAGAAGTGAGGAATATTAAATTATTTTCAAATTTTAAATGTAGTCAGCTTATCTTACAATGTAAAGATATTTACATTATATAAAATATTTGTTACACAGATGAGATGGGTTTGTCTTCATAGTTAATTGAGAAGTATTTATCATGCATTTTTAATAGATTTTTAGGAACTCTGCTGAGTAATAAAATCAAAATGCTTCTATAATGCCAAACTTCTGAACAGCTTTTAAATCATTATAATTTGTTTAAGCTACCACCTCAAAGTGTTACTTCACCAACTGGAATCCCCTGATCTCAGTTATCTTGATTTTGGGATTACAAGGGAGATTATTCAGTCTTCCAGGTTAATATTAATAGAAAGCTCAAGAACTGACATTTTGTCAACTATCACTGTTAAAAAATGGTTTGATGACATTGTGTATGCAGTAGTTCCTCTTGCCTTTAGGATTATTCAAATATCAGAACTTAATATCATAATATAAAAACTCTTTTACAGCATCTTGAGCAATTCTGAAAACTCGTGCTTACATGTATGGTGTCTGCGTGAAAGACATTTCTTTTTATTTTACTTTTTTTTAACTTCGGTCCTCTTGCAGTTGGTTCCAAAGAATGAGTGTCTGCTTGCAGCTGGAGTGGATTATATGATTCCTGGAGTCTATATTCTGCTTTAGTTTTATTTTAAAAAATGTTGAATAATTCAGTTCCTAGTTTTTCAGAAAGCTTCACAATGAAGACTAGAGCACAGTAAATGGGAAACTTGCTTAAATTACATTGAAACTTCAGTCTCTAAGACTGCTTAGGTACAAAGAATGCATCTTTTCAGACAGTCCTTCCCCTTTGAAAAATAAATCCATATTAATTTTAATATGTTATGCATATTTTAATTGCTAGTCCGATTTATACATTCCTATAGGAGGATTTTCTTCTAGGATAAGAAACTGTTGAGTTTTGCAGAAATGGTCTGTAGTTTCCCAGATACCCATATTTCTATATATGCATGTTCTTCACTATGCTGTTGCCTGTGTGTAAGGGGTTGATGCTGGCTGGATGCCAGGCACACACCAAAGCTGCTGTCACTGCTCTCCTTCAGCTGTACAGGGGAGAGAAAATATAACAAAGGGTTCATGAGTTTGGATAAGGAACAGGAGAGATCACTCACCAAATACCATCATGGGCAAAACAGGCTCTAATTAGAGATAATAATTGAATTTATTGCTGACAGAATCAAAGCAGGGTAATGAGGAGTAAAATAAAGCCTTCAAAACACCTTTCTGCAACCCATCCCTCCTTCCCAGCTCTACCTCCTTCCTCAGTGGCATAGGGAGACAGGGAATGGCGGTTATGGTCAGTTCACCACACGTTCTTTCTCCAGCTGTTCAGGGAGAGGAGTCCTTCCCATTCTTCATCATGGGGTCCCCTCCCATGGGATATAGTTCTCCATGAACTTCTCTAACGTGGGTCCATCTCATGAGCAACAGCTCTCTGCAAACTAATGCAATGTGAGTCCATCCCACGGGCAACAGTCCTCCCAAAACTGCTGCAGTGTGGGTCACTTTCCCACAGGGTGCAGTCCTTCAAGGACAGGCTGATCCAGTGTGGGGTCCTCTCTCCACAGGTCTCCCATGGCATCACAGGCTCCTCACAGGCACCAACCTGCTCTGGTGTGGGTCTCCTCCACAGGCTGCAGGTGGATCTCTGCATCCCCGTGGACCTCCATGGGCTGCAGGAGGCAGCTGCTTCATCATGGTTTGCACCACGGGCTGCAGGGGAATCTCAGCTCTGGCACCTTCTGCCCCTCCTTCTCCACCAACCTTGGTGTCTGCAGAGCTGTTCCTCTCATTTATTCTCACCTCACTCTTCCCTGGCTGCAATTACATCTGTGCAATGCTGTTTTTTCTTTCTTCTTTTTAAATATGTTATCACAGAGGCTTTGCCACCATAATTGGCCCAGCCTTGACCAGCGCATCCATCTTTGGAGCTGCCAAAGATTGGCTCTGTGGACATAGAGGAAGCTTTTGGCACCTCCTCACAGAATCCACCCCTGTAGCCCCCCTGTTTACCAAAGCTTGGCCATGCAAAACCAGTACACTGGGGCACTGATGTTAATGATACTTAGGCAACTGGAAAGGAGGTGTCTAGGGCCAAGGTTGAGTCCTAAAAGTCATGGGAAAACCCTGTGTCAGTTATAGAATAGCATCTCTACTTGCAACAGCATTTGTTTTTTACCTTTATTTTAGGCAGTGTGAAAAGTGTTTCTTTGAGTGGTGGTTAAAAGGTACAAACATTCCTTGAATGAAATAATTCTTTTGTTGATAGCATCCAAACTGGTAAAAGACATTCCTTCTAAAGTGTTAACCAAGATTACATTATTTTTTTCAACGGGCTGTAGTTCTATGAGAGGAAAAGATCTGCAGCAAGTAGCCAGTATCCCAGATTACAGATCAAATCTGATTAGCTCTGAGTAATCGCTTTGAAATCCTTCTTGAGTCTATCCATTTGGAAAGAGTTTTCATTGGATTTTGGCTAGATATTATTTATAAATAGGAAAAAAAGGTGATTTTACTTGAAATGGGCTTTGCTTAAGAGTAGAAAATAAACTGGAAGATCTACACAGTTTGTCAGTAGTGCTCAATATAATTCTTTTGAAACTCTTACAGATTAATTATCAACATCACTTTTCTTCCTTCCTACTCCCATTATCTGAAAACGTATATTAGGAAATATTGTGTGCATTCTTTTTGTTTACAATGATATAAAAATAAAAATTACTTAGATTTTCAGCATTTAAGTGTTAAATGTTTCATACTTTTGTCCTCAATTTGGATAGCCACCCATAGGCAGCTATTGAGTTTTGTGATGACACAGAACATCCCACATCCTATAAAGTGTCTAATTCAAATATCTGAATTTTCCACAGGTGATATATACAATCCAGTCCCTTCATCAGTCCTCAGCCTGATAGTCTAAGGCATCTAAAATACTATTGGATGCTAGTGGCCAGCAGCTGAATAAAATCCTTAGTGGTCAATGAAGATATGGTGGCCAGCAGCTATGTGTCCTATACAGGTACAACTAGAAAAAGGGGTTTTTTAATCTACCAGACTATATAGAAAGATTATATGTTTGGAATTTGAATCTACAGCCTTTACTTGAGTAAAATCCTGATCAAATTATAAATATAAATATTTTTCTTTATGTTTTTTACCCCATTTTATCGACATGGGCCAGAGACATCCCAGACATGAGTACAGGCTGGTAGAACTCATTGCAAGCAGCCCTGTAGAGAAGGATTTGGGGATGAGAGGCTGGACATGAACCAGCAATGTGCACTTGCAGCCCAGAAAACAACCGCATCCTGGATTGCATGGACAGAAACATGACCAGCAGGTTGAGGGAGGTGAATCTGACTCTCTACCCTCGTGAGACTCCGTCTGTAATGTTGTGTCCAGCTCTGGGGTTCCCAACCCAGAAAAGATGTGGGCTTATTGGAGTGGGTCCAGACGAGAGCCATAGAGATGCTCAGAGGACTGGAACAGCTCTCATGAACACAGTCTGAGAGCTCTGGGGTTGTTCAGCACGGAAAAGAGAAGGCTCCAGGGAGGCCTCATTATGGCCTTCCAGTTCTTTAAAAAGGCTCATAAAAAGAGTGACTTTTTACGCCGGCAGATAGTGATAGAACAAGGAGGAATCGTTTTAAACTGAAAAGGAGAGATTTAGATTAAATGTTAAGAAGAAATTCTTTACTGTGAGGGTGGTGAGGCACTGGAACAGGTTGCCCAGAGAAGTTGTGGATGGTCTATTCCTCGAGGTGTTTAAGGCCAGGTTGGATGGGGCTTTGAGCAACCTGGACTAGTAGAAGGTGTCCTTGCCAATGGGGCAGGGCAGCTGGAACTAGGTGATCTTTAAGGTCTCTTCCAACCATTCTATAATTCTGCAGTTCTGCAATTACATCAGTAGATATACTTTGAGGTTATGCCTCTATTCATAGAAGGAAAGTTTGGAACTCTCCATTGTGTGATAGTACCCTGCCTTGGGCTTTACTCTGTTATTTAGTGCTTTTGGGTGCCATGTACAAGCATTGCCTATGGAAATTTTTCAAGTATGTATGTCAAACATTTAGTGAAATATTAAGCAAATAGAAAGCCTATTACTTTTTCAGAATAATTTGGTGTTTGCAAAAGGAAACTGATAGCCATGGTAGTTTGATTTGATAAGTGATAAGCAACTGTAGAAGGAATAAGAGATATAATTCCACTAAAAATTAATAATAACTAAGGAACCTTTTTCCTTTGCTTGGTAAACCCAAATTTTTCAATTTTTAGGAAAAATCTACAGGTTTTTTGTTGTTGCTTCTGTGTAACAAACAAAGAATGAATATCATCATTAAATTTCTTTCTTTTTTTTTAAATTCAATATCTACATTAAAATCAAATTAATATAAAAAAACAACCAAAATAATAAAAATGACCCCAAGAAAGGCAAGAAAGAGCTTCACAACTTTTGGAATATTTTTTTATAAGTTTGCTTTTGAGAACTGCTTTAATCTATTTCTCTGCTCCTAACGTAGCATCTTTGGAAGATATATAAAAGAAATTCAAATAATTTTTCCCATAAGACAATGTCTCCTAGGAAAAAAATATTGATAAAATATATATTTGCTTTTACTTCTTTTTCTGGCCAACAAAATGACATCTTGTGTTCTTTATTAAGGAATTCTCATACTGCTATTTCTTATGGAAATATAATTTGCCTGGTAAAAACCATGTGAGATGAGGCAGAATATTTTCATATTCAGAATATTTCTAGCCATTGTGATGTGTGATTCACACAAAACTACTGAAGAGTATGTTCATTGTCTCCTGTTGGTATAAATTTGCTTACATCTGATAATGCTGTTAGTATGTCAGTTTCCACCTGTTGGGCACAGTATTCACCCATCTTTCTGTACCATATTAGCAGGATTTAGCTCAAAGTTTCCTGAGCTCTTGTGAGACTCAGTAGAGTTCAATCACAGGAGATGCAATCATTTGGAACAGTAAAACAGGTCAGAGTGCCACTTTGCTATCTGGATAGTGTGCTGAGGATTTGTCCACCATTGCTAGTTTATTCCTTTGATATTCATCATTTTTATTGTATTTCTTTTCTTGAATAAAGATACATTTATTTTATGACCTTTTGGAAATGTGGCATCAATAATAGTTGAAATGGTGCCACCATAATACAGTAATGGTTTGATTACTGTTGAAATTCCATTTATTTTTAGTTCCTTTCTTCTAGAACTATTAAAGTCTTATGTGCATAAACTTTGCATAAATGAAAGTTAAACTGCCATCAGTGATTGTAATAATGTGGCTATAAATACCATCAGATACATTTTTTGTTTATTTTTATATATATATTTTTTTTTTAAATAAGAAACACACTATTTTCAAAGCAAAGACCTTAACATTAAGGTGTAAAGAATTTAAGTAACTGGGTGAGCAAAGCATATTTTGAAAATATGTTTGACGACAAAGGCTTTCTTTTTCCTTATTTGGTTTTCCTTACTTCCTACTTACAGATTATTCGGAAAATGAAAAAAGTTGCTTATTATCTAGGAGTTTTTTTGATCCTACTGTTATTAAAGTTCTGTAAACTATTTTCAATTGGCAAGTATTGCAGTCACCATGAATATAATTTCAAATAAGCTGCTTTTTAAAGGCATATTCTTTGTGAAATTATTAAGCAGGAATCCTGAGTCTTAGCACACTTTCTGGACTCTTTTGAATGTTTATAAACTGTGACTGAAAACGCAGTAACAAACCCTCAGTACAAAACAGAAAAAGACCCAAAATCAAACTAATCAGAGCAGTGATGATCAAGTGTAGGTGGGGGTTTACAAAGAAGTCATGGTCAGATAAGGGAGGGATGTCCCACATCTCAAAGCAGTCATTACAAAGATAACTCAAGTCATAGAATATCCAAAATTGAATGGGGCTCACAAGGATCATCAAAGTTCAGGACACCCCCAAGAGTCATGCCATGTGCCTGGGAGTGTTGTCCAAATCTTTAAACTCTGGCAGGCTTGTGCTCTGACCACTTTCTTGGGGAGTTCTGGGATCTGTTCTGTTAAACACCAAAGGGCCCAGTGACAGGGGAACACAACACAAATGAACAAATTAAGAAGCACACACATGCACACATGATGCACACACACACACACACACAGACATAGACATAGTCTGATTTTCCCTGGAATCTGCCCAGAGATAATGGCGGAATTGGACCAACAGTGATACAACCAAATCCTGAAATAATATCTGGCTACGTTTTAAGTCCTTGCAAATATTCTCTTCACTCACAAACTGGAACAGAAACCTACATCAAAATGTTGTGAAACCAGAATATTCAGAGGCAGTTCTGTACTTGAAACTTCCTTTCCATGTAATGAATAGTTTGAAATCTATCTTTGTATCAATTCATATCAAGGAGTTGCTAAGAATTTTATCTTCATGTCCAGTTGAAAGCAATTTTGCTCACAAAAATAGTTCCATTTAAGTAATTTGAACGAATAAAGGCTTCAGCATCAGACTCCTAAAATGTGAACTTTTGCATTACTAAGCTCATTGAGAAAGAAGTAACATTCCTTTGAACACAATATTAACTGTTTTCCTTTTTTTCTCAGCAGTATAATGAAGTTCTTGTGTCTGTCATAATGTACCCAGTCTTTTAAGCACTCTTTGTGAGTAAAGGTCAGTGGCACTAACACAGTACAGAGCAGGAATGCTTTACAGGATTTTTCCAGATAGTGGAAAATGGTCCCAGTGCACCTAATAAGAATGCCAATTTAAAGAGAGAATCAAAAGATGTATGCACACTTGCTTTCTTCACATGATTCTTACTAGCTTCTCCATGCAGGAGCAAATATACCTACGGCGAATATTTACTTCTCTTTCTTTTCCATATGAAATGTTTGTCTGCCCTTGGCCTTGGCTTCATCTTGGGGCAGAATTGTGTTAAGCAAAACAAAAAAGATAAGATAATATTAATCTCTGCTTGGCAACAGCAGAAAAGCTAGTGAAAAATGCATTCATCTTTGTCCATAGAGCAGTAGCAAGAACAAAATATATTTAAGTTTATTCTTATGTATGTTAATAAGCCCAGGATAAAAAAAAAGTACTTCATTGTCCCTGATTCTACAAATGGTAAGGACAAAATTACAAAAACCTCATTGATAAAGATCTGAATAAGAATTTCAATTCTAACACATGAGAAAATTATGAAGGCAGAAACTTTCGTCATTAACTAATTTTGGGCACTTGAGAATATTTTTTCTCCTACCATCATTGGTAGGATGATATTGAGAAGATATTATTTCCCTGTCAGACATCATGATATTGGCTTGAAAGGCTGGAGATCTTGGTATCCTAGTGTCCTGGAGATGTTCTGAAGATATATTTTTCAAAGTCAATCTGAAGAGCCTTATTTGCCATGTCAGATGCAGTCAGATGCAAAGACTGACTAAGTAGTTAATAAAAGAAATCTCTATTTTTCTTCATGATTCTTTTTATTGACAAGTCTTTGACAAGAAGCCTGAAACCTACTGCTTATGCACAATACAGATATTTTTTTACTTTGTGCGGTCATTTTGATTTTCCTTACAGCTGTACAAAACACCTGTACAGAGAATGCGCAGGAAATCCAGTGCTTTCAGGAAGTAACACACTATGCCATTGGTGTGGCAGCAGCACAGCTACTTCAGTGTAGCTATAACTTTATTTCCAGCTTTCTGAAAATCATGTGCCATTTTATGTATTCCTGTAATTCTCCAGGACAAATTGCACAGACACAAAGGCTACAGAAAGTTTGATCTCTGAAAGCACTAAATAAAGGGGGGGGAAGACAACACATAGTAACAGTCACAATCCTAAGTGTGGGAGGGTGGTGTGTATTTTTTCTTCAGATTGTAAACCAGTATTCAATATGGATTCTTTAAATCTAGAATTGGAAATATAACTGGAATTTGTTGTACCTTACTACTTCTCTAGAGTGTACCAATTGTCTGTAATCTTTAATGAAAAGGGGGCAAAATTATGATTCTAATTGGGATCTATGTTACAAACATCTCAAACTTGCAAAGATTGACTTTGTTTGGTTGGGGGTTTTCTTGTTTGGTTATTTTTGTTTGTTTTGGTGTTTTGGTTTTTGTTTTCAGTTGGAACAAACACTCAAACCAGAGAACTGCTCTGATTTCTTGCTGATTGAAGTAAAAGAGTAGAAATGGAGACAATCATAACTTGTAAAAAAATTATAATAGTAGATATTCCAATATTGGAATAATCTGTCCTAATGTGATAGGTAATGTTATACAAGGTGATACCTTGCTGCAATTTTATGTAGTATTTTTCTTTGTTGTTCCTTTTTTGGTTTTGGTTGGTTGGTTGGTTGTTTTTCAGTTTTGTTTTGTTTCTGTTTTTTTTTAGTTAATAAGGTTTTTAAGAATATTATTTTCTTTGGTAAGATCATACTACTGAATATTGGCAAAGAAAAAGGGAAAAAGTCTATTGCACAGATATCTTCCTCAATATATTATCTAGAATTTTTTTTGTTTTCACTAATTTTTATTAAAAATTATGGATTTTATAAAAATATTTTTATAATTTTAAGTCTTTGAATATAGAACAGTAATGCTAACACAATGTAATTAACAGTGATAAAGAGGTATAAAAATAATAAAGCTACAAAATCTTATGAAATAATGTTATATTTGACTAAGAAGCCTAGTATGACATGGAGAACACTTTGAATCTTAGTAGATAGAGCTAATTTTCTTTTTTTTTTCACTGCATTTTAATTCCTAAGGACAATATCTTTTCTGTTTCTTACATTAAAACCAAAATAAATAAGTATTGCTATAAATTTAAGATGCAAAAGTAGTGTTGAAAATTAATCATGTTATTTCCGATCTCTCTGAAATCTTCTGAAACTTTTAAATTGAAAATGCTGTCAAGCCTCAAGTCAGAAAGCATCTTAGTTAATAACACTTGTAGAATCAAATTCATCAAACAAGATGATCATTTGATTATGAATGGAAAAGATTTTATGTCATGATTAATGAATAGGAAACCTTTGCTGGCTGTTATAAGGACAAAAAATTTGTTCTTAGGACTCTTGTAATTTTATCAGGACAACTTTTTCACAGACAAAAATACTGAACCAATATGAACCAATTATGACCCCATTTTGAATGTGTGTGTGAATGAGAGACTTACATTGAAACCACTGAGAAATTTAAGGACAAATTGGACAAATTTGTCTCTCTGCATGCAACTCCAGGTGGAATATACTGTAGCCCTGTGCGTCTTTGCTTTAAAATTTGTGAGGATGATTCAATACTTTGAAGTTTCAGTTTTACTGAAGGGGTTTTCTTTCTGCTTTCTTCTTTATTTATTGTCTGCATCTGCTAGCTGGACCCAGCCAGTACAAAGGTAAATTGGCTGATTGACAGCTACTTCAAGAACAAATTAAAGCACCAAAATAGAGCATTACCTAAACCTAAAGAATGAAAATGCAATGCCACTTTAAAAACTAAACCTGAGGTTACTGTGTTCATGTTGCTGCAGATAAGTAAGTCGCTACTTTAATAACAAGTGAAATGATAATAAATTTAGGCAAGGCGATGAGAAACATTCAGTTGCTGAATTATGAATGTGAGAAGTCCCCACAGGGCAAAGTTGTGAACTCAGAAAACACTAGGGTCATTCATATAATGATTGTATATGTCTTGGGAAAATAATATACAAGAAAAGGATGAACCTCAGTGTGCTGCATGGCCTTTTTCATTCTCAGTATTCAAGCGTCACAGCTGTCACACTGCAAGGTGTGTAAAAAGGAGAGATTATGTGCTGATGGTTGAGATCTCTTCATCCAAAATCCAGCTCCATGTGTGTCTAGTTGAAGAGCTTCTGTTACTTGACACCCACTGGGACTAGTTGCAATTTAGCCTTTCCAGGAACTTTATTACCAAGCTCATTGTTTACTTTTACTGAAATAGAAATAGCAACACATTGTGCAAGAGATTCCAGTATAAGTGAAGACCAAGTATCTTTAGGAGCAAACTGGCATTCTGTCACCAGTTGTGGCTGTGGGCTGTAGGAAGGCAACATTTCTAAAGAGTGATCTGCATGATTTGCTTGCCTGAACAAAGTGGTGAAAAGACCATGCTCTAGAAACCCTTCTGTGATTAATACTCTTATGGACACACAAAGAACTTTTCACTTTATAGCCTGTGCCTGATGATTTCCAAGATTCTAGCTTTCAATCCTAAAACAGGACCTCAAACTCAGTAGTAGAAAAACGTTATTTGGCCCATCTAAGAAATCCTTGTACACTTTTAGATGTGCTTCATTGAAGCTACTCAAAGAAATGTGGAAGAAGAGTAGTTGTCTTTACATCACTGAAAGTACATTTTTGAAAATCCCTTTCACTTAGGATTTGTTGCTTAACTGGGATTGAAATGGCTTTAAAACTAATGCCAGCTTTGTTCAAACTAAAACCAGAATTTAAAAACAACCCAAAAAGCTCTTCCTTGCCAAAGTTAAAAACATGTTTAAATATCTAGTGTTGATATTTTGCTGCAGTTTTGAAAATAGTTTTGAAAGCTTTCGGTTTTGAAACTGGTATCTATTTCAAATATATTTATTTTCCCTAACACTGTGAGAATGTTGTAGTATTTTATTACCAAATAGAAATGACAAAATTGATATATGACATTTCATTGAAATTAAGATATTTTACAAATTCATGGAGCTTTTACAAGTTGTCTTTGTTTCTATCCCAAAGGATGATTTCTCTTCTCTGCATTTAATTTCATCTGGCTTTAAGAGAAATATTTGGTTCTTTCCAATAGCAATTAAAGTGAAATTGCAGTTTTTATTCACTTGTGCTAAGAAGCAGTGGATTTGGAGGGTATAATTTGTGGAGAAAGGAATGCAAATCAAGATGAAATTTTGATTTGCTATAAATATATGTTAGCTACTGGAAGCATTGGCATATCCCATACAGAATATTCTGAGTTGGAAGGGACCCACAAGGATCATCAAGCCCATCTCCCAATCGAATGGCCTGTACAGGGATCAAACTTACACCCTGGGCATTATTAGCCCTGAGCCCATTGTTAACCAACAGAGCTATTATCTTATTTCACTACATTAATAGAGTTTAAACCCCAAAGTATTTCACATTGTTAGTATGTATATTAGTATTTCATCATTATCCCTATGAGAAAACTATTTCAGAGGTAAATATTGTGACATAGAAAAATACAGGTAACTTAGTAGCAAAATGCAGAGGCAACATAAGACTTTCAAACAATGGTGAATGGTATATAAGGATCATTCCAGACAGTTTATGCATGATACAGCTAGCATGCTCATTGAGTATTGGAATAACAGGGTTAACTTTAAGTGACTATGATATTCAGTGGCTGTATGCCTGGCAAAGCTGGAATCAAGATGTTTTCTGAAGAATTTTTCTGTGTCTTTTTATCAGTTTTGGACCTTTTGCTATAGTCTAATATGCTTTCAGATGAGCATGGTGGGGGTTTTTTCTTTTTCTTTTTTGAATAGAGAATATTTTGGTAATAAACCCATGTGCGCTGTAATAAATTATTTCATACTTTTCTTTGATTCAGGGATGTTTTTTAATTATATGCCATTATCGACAGAGCTAGTTGGAATACCAGTAAGCAGTAACTTTTCTGAAATTCATTCTTTTCCAGGATGCAGTCATTGGGAAGTTTCTCAGAAACAAGAGACATTATCTCAGAAAGAATTGGTGCCTGAAATTTATCCTACAACCTAATGGCTGTAACATTCAGTCTATGGAAAGGATAACACAGTTACTCTGAAAAAAAATAGAAGAGAAAAAAAATCACTTGACCTGAAAAGATCAGAATTTTAAAAGCTATGAAGCCAAAATGAAAAGGTTTTGTGTTTGCAGATTAAAAGGAAGATTTTATTTAATTTCATTTTAAATACCGACTCTAACTGTCCTTTTGATGTCCTGGTTGTATCTGAGATGGCTTCCAAAGCTTTTGTAAGAGCAGTAAGGAAATGGTCTGGAAATGCTGGTGTTTTAGTCTCACCATATATATTTTATAGCGCTTTGAAATATAATTGTCTATGAAAAATCTTCCTTGCAAGTTATATGAAAAGCTGTTTGCATCTGAATTAATCTGTCCAAATCAGACTAACTGGAAAAGGTTTTCAGCATTTTTAAATGCCTGCTTTAATTTAGCTTTGCAGAGTGGGACCTCTGAGGGCTGTATAATGGTTTGTCTGGTATGATCTGTGTAATTGTTGTTTTCTGTATTACACTCATATATTAATATGTTTTTGTTTCAAATTTTAAGAGGTTATTTTTTAACTTGGTTGAGCAGCTAGAATGCTTCTTCAGCTAACGATATATTTGGTCTGTGATTTGCTTTTTATATTGAATTCAGATTTTTGGCTTGGCTACTTTGCTTAGACAATAGGGTAAACAGTTTTCTCATACAAGTCTATATCAGCTAACTATGTGTTTTTCTGTGGTTTTAAGGAAAGGCAATATATTTCTCTCATCTTCAAAATATATATATTATATATATACATACTTAGAAATATGTGGTACACTTTCATGTATGTATTTTGGATAAATATTTGGATCACATCCTAGGCCTTTAGAAAAAAAATATTTACCTTACAGCCTAGTTTACATCAACATTAAACATGTTTAGAAGAAAGATTGTAGCAGAGTAATTTTACTTGCTCTCTAAGAAAGAGTTAATGCATTTTGGCTTGATCTTGATAGAGCTTCTTTGCTGCATCATTAGTATGATCTAGGCCTTGACAATTCTTTATTGACCTCATAGTATCATTTATTGCATGCATTTTTCTGCCAGATTTCTACCCCATCTATTTTTGTTTACTATAGACATTGATGATATATAGCCTTCAGTAGTCCCAAAGATAGAAAATTTCTTTCTTTCTTCTCAGTGCTGCACAGATATTCTTTTAGTCCCTAGTCCTGACATGCTGTCTTGAATAATCTACCTTTACCTGCACTTAATCTATAGTGTTAAAGCATCAAGTCCTACTAAATTTTGTCCTTGTTACTTTAAATGCATTTCAGAATATTTGGGTTAGAAGTGGTCTACCAGAAAGAAAAAAAAGCTTGCATTCTCATGAATGATTGCTGCCTGATTTCCAGAAAAATATTTCACATCCAAAAGACATGCATAGACCAAGCAAACTTTGAAAGAAATCACCCACAAATGACGGTGTGTAAACAAACTACCTCAAGGAAATGATTGATTTGATACCCAGCCAACTCTCATTGTTTCAATGTTGAAACAGAACATGTATTGCCCCACCTTGGTTCCGCAATGAAAGATGCTGGTAACATAACCTCGGGTGAGATCATGTAGCCCTAGTCCGGAGAACAGAAGTTTACTATCTGTGTAGAAGCACAAAGCTAAGGCAGTTGCCCAGAAGATATGTTTCACAAAGTCAGAGAAAACCAACTAAAAAAATGTTCAGTTTACAGAACTGGATATTGTACTGAACATTATTTGTGCAGTCTGAAGTCCTTGAAGTTTACTACAAGTTTTTATCCAGCTGTGTAAAATACCATTCCAGGAACAAACAATGTTATTTAATCTATAAATACATTAGTGGGTGTTAATAATAGCTTTAACCAGGTATATCTATGGCACTGAAAAATACTAACCATTTTAATGCTGTCAGCAACAGGATTTTTAGCAAAGTAGGTGGATTACAAGTAACTGTCAGGTGTTTTGAGAAAATAAATGTACTTTCAAAGTCCATTTTTCTCACTCTGTTGCAATTTATGTTCCATGTAGCCTGTAGGCACAAGGACTTCATTGTTCTGTTGAAAACTTGCTTTCCATGTTATCTTTTTTTTTTTTGTTTCCCTGAATGAAAGTAATTGACCATATTTAATGTAGCTTTTGGCCACAAATGTTGCGATAAATATCTTTCACTTTTGCACTACAGGACTATAACAGACTTCATCTACTAGGTCTCACCAAAGAAAACAAATATATCTATTGAGAAAAGGACATAAAAGTTCTGTGGCAGTAGTTGTGAGCACTGTCTTGTGGAACAGAGTTTCTCTTTAAAGTTCACAGTAGATTTGTTTTTGTCACTTATTAGTATTTTCCCACCACAGGTTTCTAAAGAACATTTTTCCTCTAAAAGAATTGCACAGTATCATCTAAGAACAGTCTTTGTTTTTAGACATATTTAATAAAAATTTATTAAAATTCCATTGTTGAACCCCTGTGTACTTTGGCTATGTCAGTTATGTCAGTGATTATTTTTGTATTTCAAGGTTTGTTTATTTATTTTATTTTTGCAAGCAATTTCTAGACTTTGCTATTTTTCTGGATCAAATCGCTCTACTCATCTTTCTAAAGGTCTTGGGTTTTGTAATTTGATTTATGTGGTAACCTTGAAATAAGGAGAGACATTAATAAACTGTTCCATTTTAATGAATGGCTTGTCAGGTACTGGTTGACTACTTCAGTGGCCAGGAACTCTCTTCCTCCAGGCACTGTTTAGAAGGGCAAGGCTTCAGGCTCTCAGTCATGTCTGTGCCTAGCCTCATTTAATATTCAACAGCTGTCAAGAACAGCATTGGTTTGAAGGACTTATTTGATTAGTAATGGCTTTGATATTTCTATACTTCTCTTAAACTTGCTTTTAACATTTTACACTCAAGGAGGAAGACCTGGCATGGCATGGAAATACTGAAACTGGCTGAGTGCATGCTGTCAGCTCTCTAGGTCAGAAATACATGATGTGCATGTAGGCACAGGAATAACACACTCAGGTCCTTCAAAGACAAATGTCTCCTATCTGCTTGATAATTCCTGAAATAATGCTTTCTTTTATCCAGACTTTCATTTATTATTCCTTTCTCCTGCTGACTTGGCTCCCAGAATGTAGGTGGAGGTTGTGAGTGGCATCTGCGTAGTTTACACGACCTCCTGTTTTGTTGTAAAGCAGAAGATCCCATACACTTTTAGGACAAACAAACTTGCCTGAAAAGTCCAGTACCTCTAATTTTGCCTCCTTCTGTGGATTGGATCACAAAGCAAGCTTAGAGTGTGTAACTACATGTTATATATCTGCAACAGCTCTGGAAAGCATTTCCCTAAAGCAGAATCATTCTCTGAGCACCCCTCCCCTCAAGTAATGCAGTGAGACTTTAAGTCACTTAAAAAACCAGATTTGAGTTGAGTGTCATCACTAGTTTTTTGGTTTTTTTTTTTGAGTTTTGGGGTTTGTGGGGGTTGCTTGGGGCTTTTATTTCTCCCTACAAGATCTAAAGGCTACAGTGCTTATTATACCCAGCTGTAGAACGCAGTGGTACAACTCTGGCGGCAGCATCTAAACATTTCAGAAAATAGTACCTAAATATTTCTAGTTTTCAATCTTGTTCTTGCTGGAAATCATTCAAAAAACAATAAAATAGACAAAACCACAAAAAAACCTGGAATCCTTGCACACATCAGTATTGTTTATCTGCACTTACAGGTTCATTCTTAACCTTGTGGTCATTGGTGCATGAAATGTTTCTGATCCCCTTTTTGACAATTGTAATTTGCTTGCTCTTTTTCTGTTAATTTGAATATCTGATTTTTAGTCAACAATGCTGTTTCTAAGGCCATCTGTCTGGCAGATTTGGTCTGAAAATTGAAATTATTTGCATGTCACACGTAATTGTCTGTAATATCTGCTCTTTTTATTCCCAAATGTTCTGAAAAATATGAACTGCATGCATGAAAAAATTATTAAAAGCAGAGACAACTGAATATAGTGAATTGTCACTGAAATAAGCAGGAAATTTTACTCCTGTGGTCAGAGAAAAGTGAGCTGAGTTTTAGTATCCTGAAACTTGGTCCCTACTAATGAATTGCGTGTACTCAGCAGGTTTTGAAGAGCTTTTAGAATGTCACACTGGCTCAGAAGATCCTTGTGTTTTATTTTTATTATTATTGTAATTTTTGCTGTTATTATTTTATTGTGATTCCACTCTTAACAGATTTCATACATGCATACCTAGAGTTAGTATTAGTTGGAGTTCTACTTTGTTTTAAAATCTATATTAAATTCAGTCAAATACACATTGGATGATAGATGTGACAGTGGAAGAAGTTCTTGAATTGCACAGAAATGGGTTCTGAAATGGAGGAGCTGGATATAATAAAATGACCATTGCTTGAGAAATAAGCAGTTGTTATTTATATAAAGATTTCTTTGAGCCATAGCTTTTCTTCAGATAATCTCAAAAAATTTGGAAAAGAACATTTGCTGTGGTAGGAGTTTCTCATCAGAGCACAGAGCAAGGAAGAGATGGAACAATCTCGGTGCAGCATGTGTATCTGACATTTACATTCACAGAACTACCCTTCTGACTAGATTCTATAGTCAAACCAAGATACATAAATCCTAGTGTCAGTGCTCAACTATTAGTTGTATATAATTATTTTGTGTTTGATATTGTATATTACTTCAGACACTTTAATAGCCAAACAAATCACTGAAAATATGATTAGGAATTCTGGGGAAAACTTCTAACATTTCTGCGATTTGTTCAATTTCTATGTCTTTTGACTTTGGTTATCTGATATTTTCACAAACTAAGGATTAAAAGATGGGAAAAAAGTAACTTTTTAACAACAAAAATAATGCTTTTAAAACTAATTTAATGACAGGTTGTGCCTGTCAAAATCTTATATTTTTCTTCAGTGTATTAAGTTTACATTTTACTAACTGAGATGCTTTTGGTGTCGTTCAGATTCTGTCTCCTATTCAGAATGTTCACCTGGGTGACTGATCTACTAATTTATATGGCCTATTTGAAGCTGATCTGTTCTTAGAATAACTTGTGTTTCTTTAGTATAGAGAAATAATGTACATATTTCCGTTAACCGTAGATTTAAGACCAGGACCCCCTTGGTTGGAAACCCCCTGAAATGACTTGTTTTGAATAAGATTTTCCTGCCATCAACTACAAGATTATCATGCCACATGATTTTTGGTTTTGATTAGTTTTTAATTTAGAGTCTAGGAGTCCAAAGTATTAGAATTAACAAGAAAAAATTTAATGTTTATGCTACCAGCTCTTCTACCCTGAACTTTGACTTTACCTTTCTGACAGTATGGACTCTGGTTTGATATCAAATTGGTTTTAGCACCTATAATTCCACATAGAATAGAAAATACATATGGAAATATAGAACAGTTTATCTTGCTATTGAATTTTGTTAACTGACCTAATAAAAAGCACCATCGCATCTAGACCAGATCTAGAGAAAATATAAGATGTTGTGTGTCTCTCTCTGTATACACAGATAGTTATATATCTGTAGTTCCAAACAAGTAAAACCAGAGGGACATAGTGATGTATTTATACAAGCTAGCAGTAATAAGTGAACTGGGAGCAGAGAGAGATTGTTAAGTACACTTTGGGAGATGTTGTGCCGAAGGAGATAAGAATCATTAGGAAAAAGGGGAGCTGGGGACAGTCTATTTTACAACCAAGTAGTATGGAACTAAAAAATAGGTGATGGCTGCCAGGTTGATAGTACTGTGGGGATTTTTGGGGCATATATATATATATATATATCTTCTTCTTCCAGATCCAGACAGAATAAGGTTTGATACCATGAAGGAGCCTTTGAGCAAAACTGCAGTGAAAACTGTAAATGGTAATGAACCAGTAAAATACCATGACATGGCTGAGATCAACATTGCTCAGTTCTTTTGTTGTTCTGCTGTGATTTTCAACATCCAGCTGAGTATGATTGACTCTTAGCTGGGGATTGAAGTTTACACATACTACCAAAATAACACAGACCTGGGTCACTAAGCATTTGCACCCTATGTGCATCCAAGTGTACCTTGATAATACAACTGAGATAGGACACTACAACACACTGTCTCTCTTCTGGGATTCCTGGTTGCTTCACATTAGAAAGAAGCTTTTCTGGAGAATCTTCAGAGGTACTATGGCAGAAGAAACTTGGTCTAGAGCCAGATGCTTTCCCTCCTTGCTTCTATGGACAGAGGGAAGTAAATACAAGGCCTGAAACATGAATGAAATGAGGAAGGAACACAGATTTTTGTGGCTTGACATTTCATTTCATCCCTGTATCTAGCAGAAGATAAACAGGGCTCCAGAGACATATTTTTCCTTTTTGTGGATGAGCAAGTATTTGAGTTAAAAAATGGCCATCCACTGATCACAATAATTAATCCCTTTGCCACTCATTAACACCTGAATTTTTCAGGTTGAGAGATCATGGGTCTATTTGTCTCCCATAGGTCACAGCCATCCAGGAGCCTGCAGAGACTTTGTGCAGTAGTGGAGATCAGAGGGTCATTGATGCATCTCTCAGAATTCAGACTGCTTATGTTTTTGAATACAGCACTTTTTGAAAGGGTGTTGCTTTTTAGATTATCTGAACCCCACATTTTGTTGAAAATAGTAGAGTATTCAATAATAGATTAATCATGAAATAAATTGATTAATTTTGTAGTTCCTTTCATGCAACAGGAACCTTCATGATACACTGTGATCTCTTGTGATTACATGCATGGACAGCAGTATATAAGTTAAAGAAAACCAAACAGGTGTAGAATCTTAAGATTTAGTTTTCCATATAAAGATAATGGTTGTTTCAGCTTTTAGTTAAAACTTCTGCTGAGTTTCTAGATAGATTTCTTACCTCTTGAGTCTTAGTCAGTTAGATAAGGAATAATTTAGGCTACATATCTGTTCTTATTTAGGTTAATATTGTTTTAAAGGGACTTCCACATTTTGGCTACAGCCAACAAAATTGACAATAACTGGATCTTTTATAAATCAGAGTAGCTCCATTTACTCCTTACAGTAGCATTGACTGTCCCCAGCAGTAACAGCACAGAATCATTAAGGTTGGAAAAGACCTCTGGGATCATCAAAGGTAACCATTAGTTTAACACTGCCATCTTCACCATTAAACCATATCCCCAAGTGCCACTTCTACGCATTTTTCAATACTTGCAGGAATGGTTATTCCCCAGGAGTCTTTTTCCAATGCCTGACCACCTTTTCAGTGAAGAAATTTTTCCTAATACCTAATCTAAACCTTCCCTGCGACAATTTGAGGCCATTTCCTGTGGTCTTGTCACTTGTTACGTGGGAAAAGGGACTGGCACCCAGCTCTCTACAACCTCCTTTCAGGCAGTGGTAGAGAACGATAAGGGCACCGCTGAACCTCCTTTTTTTCAGGCTAAACATCCCCAGCTCCCTTAGCCACTACTCATAATAACTCCAGTCCTGTCACTATTTTCATTGCCCTTGGTATTGATTGTTGCCTAAGGTATGTTAAAATATGCAATTCCAAAAAAAATTCATATATGCATGTACAAAAAACTTACAGGCTGGAGCGAAACAACTGAATTTTTAAGAGGAACCCAGAACATACACATTTACAGAAGCCCCCCCCACAAGTGATACCTGCATGCACATTAGAAGTTATTTGACCAAATCTGATCCAGTAGTGTCAATGGAAGGTATCATAAACAAACTAGGCAAGGTACTGACATAATGTGTTCTAGAGGTTGCTGGGGCCAGTATCTACAGTGGGCGTGTAGACATATTGGGTGATGTTTTTCATGTCTGCTCCCAAATCTGTAGTTTCACCTCAAATCATCTCAGGTAATGAAATATGTCTCTAAGGACATCTGCAATGAGTCTAAGAGCAACTGTAGAAGATTTTGTTCAGGTAAATACTTTCCTTCCATAGAAATTCTAATCTAAGTGAAGTCTTAAGAATCTGCTGAAAAAAGGTTTGGCAGACACACGCCAGAAATATGACTGAGATGTTGCATGTAATTTTGATGATACATAATGAATAAAAAAGACAGAAAAACAACAGTAAAAATAAATTTAATCTTCCATGCACGGCTCTGAGTTCCCAAGTCAAATCATTTATTTGCAATTCCTGCTAGGTTGATGCGTTGCTATTATATTATTTTTGTTAAAACATGTGGTTTATAATGCTGTTACTGATATCATCCTTTTTGCATTCAGCAGAAGGGATGCACTTGCTCAGAGCCTCACTGGCATTGGGCATATTATGTAAGTCACTTGGGAAGTATTTCATGCACTCATTACACTTTACCAGCACGAAAGGAAGCACAGAGAATCAAAACAAAAGATTTCACACAGAGCAATAGAAAACAAGATGCGCTCTGTAGAATATTCATGAAAGGCTTGCAGTATAGCCGAGAGGTATTGGAAAATAGAAGATATTGTGATAGCATACACATTTCTCAGTCTTTAAAGTTGCATAAGCCCCCAGGTACAATTATTCATAGCCCTACACAGCCTCATTCAGTAGTCTTGAAGCATTAAACACTTGTTTATAAAAGACAGAATTCCCTGGGCTTCACTGATTGTTCTTATGATGCCTTGAAGACAGTGCTAACCATTTAGATTAGTAATACTTGGAACTCTGTACAAGACAGCTGCATATTTTCTGTGACACACAGATGTAGGAAACAAAATATCGTTGATGAAAACAAGTTAGAACAAAGAGTTTATTGTAGCCCACATGATGGCTTCAGCTTTGATTCAGCAGTGTTTGAGACACAGGAGAACAATTTTATGAGCTTGAGCAGAGCCAAAGTGCAATGGTGGAAATTGGTGTAGGAGTCTTTTATGTGTCTTATTTCATTGACATCAAAAGTGACTAAAAAAGAAAAAAAGAGAGGAGAGGGTTATAATAAAATGCACATGCTAATACTCACTAAATTCTGCTTAAAGTCTTGTAATCTCAAAGCTTATTTAATCCAATTGCCTTTTAGCCACAGTGTCTTGCTCCAACATCCAAATAGAATGACTTTTTAATATAACTTGCACTGTTCTGTATCCAAAGTCAGATTTAGTCATGCAGTTTATTCAGTCAGAACCAACATATTTTGTAATTAAGTCTCACACCTGCACAATCTCTATATAAATATATTAATAAGTCTAGCTTAAGCCTAGAGGAAAGGGAATTTTAGAGAAGATACAACTCTAAACTGCAATTATATTGTATAAAGCATAGTATAGGTATGCCATACCACTGCATTCCATTATTTGGGTATTTCATCATAGGCTGGGAGAAAAATCTATTTTTTTTTTATTATTCATATTGTTCTACTATTTAAGACAAAACTAAAGACTAAAGGTTGAAATTAAACTTATGGAAAATTAGTGTGCATTATTTAGTATATATATAGAACGTAGACATTATAAAATTGCCTGAAAAACACATTGTAAAAACATGAAATAGAGCAAAGCAGAAAATGGCACTTTTGTAACTGGTTATTAAATTGGCAACTCTAATATGTAAACCCAAGATTTTTTGTATAATTATTGGTGATTTTTGAATTTTGAAATGAAAGAAGTTTGTGGTATTGAGAGAGTAAGAATTTACTCTTAAATAATTAAGTGGGAGCTTAATTACTTTCAAAGTATTTAATTTTTTTTTAGCTCTCATTTTTAGATAACATTCTACTGCCTGCTGGACAAGGGGTTGCAGAAAGGCCTAATCTAAAAATTCCTTATTAATTGACAGCATTCTCTCACTGCTTTACCACCCACTATAAAATGTTATCCATAGGAACTGCTGATTTTCAACCATATGCCCTGCACATTGGTGCAAACTTCTTATTTTTCATCTCCATGGGCTGCTTTACTGATCAGGAAGGTTTTGTTGTTTTTTGACAGCCAAGAAAGTCATGTAATGGTGTGGGAAATACTTGCAAATTCAGCCAATCAGTTAAATACAAACTTTGTCTGATTTGAAAACAATTATTGTAAACACATGTGTGTACTTTTGCACACCAGTCATTTTTCCTGCTTGATTGCTCATTTGCTCTCCTTAATTTTACACCTCATTTTGCTTTTGAAATCTGGCTTTGGAGTGGGGGAGAATATGCATGTTTTCTGAAGCAACTTGATAAGTCTGCAAGAACCTATGGAAGGTCAAGTTCTCACAATTTCTAAATTTGCCAGTAATGAGACAGAGGTTGATCCCAAGCAGCGTATTGCTTGGAAATCAGAACAGAAAACACCTGATATACTTTCTCTTTGAAAACCACAGGCAAAAATATGTTTTTAGGTGGACCTAGGTTCTATTTAAAACTTAAAACCTGGTTTGTGGTTGACTGTACTCATCTCTAAATGCCTCCTAGTAAAAATCACTGTGTGGCTCCTATTGTAACTTGATATTTAATCGAGTTAAGAAAAAAAAGTTTCTATAGTTCTACTTTATGTCTGAGAAAGAAAATGCATCTCTAAGGATGCTGAGATACTATCACAACTCTTTAGCATTGATCCACTTCATCGGCATCCCTTTTAGCAGGAAGGGAGAATTGGAAAAATATTTTAGAGAGTTAGATGCACAAATAAGCACTGTCAAAATTGTATAGTAAGAGAAAAGTGGCAAAAGGAAATCAGAAAGGTTGAATCAAAACGTAAAGTAGGACTAATACTCTGTGGGACAAATTTTGTGTTCTGGATTTATCTTGTAACTATGAAGGAATTGGGTTAAAAGAAAACCATGAGAAAGGATAAAAAACTATAATACTGATAGGAGGAGGAAGAGAAAAGATTAAAGTGATCACAGGGAGACAGAAGGGGGTGTTTACTGTGGAGAAACTAGATAGGAGAGTAAGAAAGAGACACCAAAAAGAAAAGCTTGTCTGCAGAGAGGAAACCACAGATTCAGGAAACCAGGTGTCCTGACATGCTGTGTCCTAGGACAGTTTTCCAGCAGTTCCCTTTACTCCTTCAACTGCTTCCCTCTTTTGGCTTTCTCTTGGAAGTGGAGGGAAGCCTGACTACCTGGATGGCTTCACCCTTGAAATGTTTCCCTTCCTTAGTATAAATTAATGGGAAGGTAAGTAAAGAGAATTTGATACCCCAGAAAAATGTCCATGTCTTTCCCATGCTAAATCTAAAGAAGTAAAGGACAATTCAAGTTTCCCCTACTCCAGTCAGAGTGTGTAGGTTCACACTGCCTAAATAATTTCTTCTTAGAAAAAAACTCTCTTTTCTTGAATCTGAAATTAAAAAAAGTCCTCAAGAAAACTGAAATTATTATTCTTCAAGACTAAGACAAGACATGCTCATTTTATCTTAATACCTTTTGTTGAGAGGAAAGGGTTCAAACTAGAAGATTTGGTGAGGAGTAAATGGTTTTGCTCAAAGTGACCTTGCAGCTGAGAATGCTAGGAATGTTGGTGTGGGAAAACTCCATTTACTATGCCTACTGTTGTTCATCCTCTATCTGTTTTGAGAAGTAGAATTCCTCTGTAGAAATAACATACTCACATGGACATGCTTGAGCTTCCTGCTGGGGGAGAGAGAGAGATCTTAAAAGCACAGCCTTGTGACAAACTGCAGGTGCAATGGGTATCTTGGGCTGGCAGTGATAGGATGAACTAAGCCTAAGGAAGCCTGCGTCCCTGTGAGTCTCTGCCACCCAGCATTGTCAGTAAGGTAATGAAATAAATCTACTCTGCATTTCAGCTGGGGCTCAGTGTTTGCCCTGGTTACTTATATATGTTAGTTCACACACCTATGTGTGGGAACTCATGCCTTCTGATCAATGAATCAATATGATTTCACAGAAGCTTCTTATTGTTTAAAATACACCCCACTCACACATCTCACAACTTTGACATTATACCCTACTTATGCACTTTTCTTAGTTATACATTCTACCTTCTCTTATGCTACTTATACATATTACTCTGCCTATACATCTTACAACCTTTACATGATACTCTACTTATACATTTTACAACTTTTACATAATACAGTACATATACATTTTGCAACTGCTGTGCATGAGATCTCACACTGCTTGATTGGTTTCTCCATTCTGTCCATGAGCTCCACACGCTCTGATGATTGGTTTTAATCTAGTGCAGCACAGTCCTTTTTATCTATTCCTTGTTGCCTTGGTATTTAGTTTTTCAGCTTCTTCTTTCTCAATTCTTTTCCAATTAAGCACAGTTTACCTTTCAGTCCTGATGAATTGATGAATTGATGAATTCCTGAGGGCTCTAACAGGTGGGGCTCCTGATCCAGGCAAGCAGCATTGAGATGATGCCAGCAACAAAACCCATCCAGTGATCAGCAGCCAAGTTAGTCCAGGAAGTCCAAACAACAAGACAGCAAAGGACAGGGAGTAGATTATAAGCCTATTTCCCCTCCAACCTTCAGACTGGAGCTCAAAAACCCTCTTGGGGCTGATGTGCTGCAGCTGAAGGTGGAAAGGCCAGGTGAAGCCAGTGAGGGTAATTCCAGCCTGGTCCCACTCTGAGGCCTCTGATAAGAATAACTAAAGATAGTTTGGCTGGGGCACACTATCATGGTTCAAATACTTTACAACACCTATGTTTCTAAGACCTAGTCTCAAGGAGGAAAATCAACCAGTGTGTGAACACCTTTGTAAGGGTGTAAAAATGTTTGTTTGGTTTTAGCATAAATATCTGAGTATATTGTTCAATTATTTTTTTTAAAAATGGGTTCCTTAGGAGACAGAACAAATAGTGTAAAGGGGAGATTTATGAAAAACATCACTAAGCTTGTAAATGCTTATTGATTACATATGGAGCATGCAAATATACAACAATTGCAGAAATAAAAATTCAGTTACCTTGGATGATTTGCCCTGTGTCCAGTTAACCTATGTTATGGATTGCATCTTTTCTCCATGACTTTGAAATATCAGTGGTTTTGTATTTGGAAATTAAAATTCACAGTTAGGAAATGCCCTTGTCATTTATGTGCCTATCACACAAGATTGTTTTTCAGAAGAAAAAATATTAATAATGCAAGACTCCTGCTAACCCTCAGTATAAGAACTTCTCAACTTATGCACAGAAAGGACTCTGCATTTGGGTGTTCACTGTTTTTAAAGACTTCACCTTAGGAGGAAATGATCCCAATAATAGAAACAGGGATCAAGGTAACATAATAAATAAAATCTACAAGGCTTTTATTTATGCTTGCTAATGCCATATTTTGAATCAAAATATTTAATGAGCTTAGGCTTATTTTAGTAACACAAACTCTGAAATTTGTTAGTGTTTGTGAATAATAAAATGATATATGTTTTAGAATGGTCGTTCTCAAATGGTGATCATCAGGTCTCTACCAGTGACTCACATTTATGTCCCAAAATCATGTTTCCTTATAGTATTACGGTTCAAAGGTTTAATAATAAGAATATATTTGGTCCCCCCAAAATGTTCATGACAGTTATGACTGAGAGATTTGTATCATTTGCTATGGGATGAATTAATGACTTTATAGGCTTTATAAAGTGTATCAGAATCTGATACACTTCTGTAAGTGTATCAGAATTGTAACACCCTGCTTTCAGTTTATTTTCAAATCTGGTCTTCAATTTTTCAAATTTTTTTTCTTCAAAAAAAGGACTTAAAGGTCTGAAATCTGACTAAGATTTTTCTAGCAAACTGTATTGATTGACCTTCATCAAAATAGAGTGACATTAAATATTTTTTGTATGTCAAATTATCTAGCTGTCTAATCTAATGGGATCTCATGTGCCAATTTGTACAAGATACAGGCACAATAAAAATGAATCTTAGGAATCAAAAGGCTGTCAATATAATTTACAACATTGTTGAATTCCAGTTTTCCAAGCTGCTAAAATATCACAAAATTGTAGAATAATAAACTGAGGATGATACATAAGACCCCATAGACCTGAACTTTCAAAGACAGAAAAAAAAGAATTGTATGTATATTCTTTATATAATGGTTTTTTTTCCAGAAACTGTGTTCCTTACTTCCACTACATTTTACCAGTCAGAGAACATTACACTAGCAATATTAACTTGTTTGCTTAATTTCTCTATACTGTTAGACAGTCCTTGTTGAAACTTGTCTTCAGGGCTGAAGTATTTTTTAGAGTTTCATCAGAAAACCAAGTAAAAGACACTCATAAATGATGTATGTGTTTACAATAACTGTTGGTATATGTAATTGGCAGTAAAATATTCAACTTGTGTATTTGGCAAATTATACATTTTCAATGTTCTTTCCTTGATCTGTGAATGGCAGAAAATCTGGTGATGTTATCTAAAAGTGAAGTTTTTGTGAGACAACACTAGTTTCACTGCTGTGGGTGTAACATAGTGAATATAAAGAACTGAGAAAATAAGTGTTTCATCATGAGACCCATGATGTTAATGAAGATGAAGACGGTCATTCCTCACTGGGCAGAAGGTATCAGAGAGGCCAGGAAAGAGTGGAATACAAGCAGGTGGTCTGATGTGTTTTCTTGTATTACTGTAGGATTATACTCTAAGGCTATGAAAATGCACAGGGAAATAAAGCCTCAGATCAATGCTAAGCCATACCACTTAATGGACCAAAGCAAAAATGTTTTCGGAGACCAAACTTGGGTACCTTGCTGAGCTCAGATAGAGAAAAAAACAGCTTCCAGAAAATGTGCTTTCGCTATTATCTTAGAGACCTCTGTTTCAAAAAGCAATTTGATACCTTCAGCCTGAACAAGTAATTCATTTTGCTGAAGGCACTTAAGAAGATGATGCATAGGCTCTGTTTCAGAAACTTGCCACCTTGCTTTCTCCAGGATTCAGACTGGGTAGACAGCCCATCACTGGTTTTGCTGCTGTTGCTGGTAAGATACAGGCAGCAAGGGGACAACTTTCTAAAATAAAAGTCCAGTTTTAACCCCATCCATGTGCAGTTCAGATGAGATTTTCACTATCTGAATCACCCCTCAGGTTTTGGTCTTTTGAGCTCTAAAGCTCAGGACAGAATATTTGCATGCTAGGGAGGAGAAGGTGTGTTCTATCAAAGACTGTGGAGAAATTATCAGGGAATATGAGACCTTTATTACTGCAAAACTTTCCTCACTTTTTTCATCTCAGATATAATTCTCATTTTAAAATACATGTAGTTCCCAAAATGCCAGAATGTATATGTCATAAAAGCTCCTCCTATTGCATTTTCTGTTTTCTGAACAGGGCCACTATGTAGAAATAATTATTGCAGTACAATTTCTGATCTAGAAACAGACTGTGAACTTTCAATACACATGGAGACTCTAGTGAGCATCCTTTTAAGATTTTCAGTGTTGAAGTTGTTCATTCACACCAGAAATTAGATTAAAGTAAAACAATAAATTAGTAGCCACTCCTGAAAGGAATTAGAAAATCTGTGCAGGGCTTGTGCCAACCTGTAGAAATCAGTAACACAAACAGAACAGTCTTCTGTGATTTTTCAACCTCACAGATTAGAGATACTATCCCTCACTGATGAGTAGGAGGAATTTCAAAGAATATCTGAAGGAGACTTGTGTCTCACCAGTTTTCTAATGAAAATGAATGAGAAATTGCAAGTTTTCACAAACTTTTCTTGATTCTCTGCCAGTTTTCAGAACATAGCACTATAGTAATTGCACTGAGCACCAAGATTGATGTCAGGATTAAAGGTTATAAGCTATGAGGGCAGGCTGAGAGTTTAGATCCGTAATGTCTGAAAATGCAGGCTGTTGAAATGCTGTATTGGATGCTAACCTGGAGCTTTGGAAGGGGGACTAGTTTATTTTTCCAGTAAAACTGTGCTAATTGGACAAGTGGGTGTGAATAGCTGTTAGAGGCAAAGCAATTTAGGGTAGGTACCAGAAATCATTTTTCCATACAGATAACCTGTAAGTATGGACTGTTACAAGGATGAAGAAAAAATAGAATCATTAAAAAAACCAATGCACACAGAAAACTGATGTCATACAGAACTGGACTATTGCTTATTCATTAGCTGTGGATGTGGGGCCAATTGTTAGTTTAAGCCAAGTTGGCCATATATTGCTTTAGCAGTTCTAAGCAGAATTAAACCTGTTCTGACTAACTGGGGATTTATCCCACATGGGAGAAATCTCTGAGCAGTGTAAAGCTGTCATTGCAGCATTTTGGCAAAGGAAATGCTTATTGGAAATGTACTGGGGCAGGAAGGACTATACTTGGAGCATACCATGCTTCAGTCATCCCTGCCAATGTAATTGCCTCTAAGGGGTTCTGCCATCTGGTGCAAGTTACAGAAAGCCTGAGGCTATTTTAACTTGTACTGGGATTTAACCTATGAGCAGGAGAGTGCTTGACTGGCTTTAGGCCAATTTCACCTTCTTCTCTTCTGCATTAAGCAGAGTATTTCTGTAGTTATAAAATCTACTTAAAATCCATTGAAGTTCAATTAGTTAATATGGAATTGATTCTGACTTCAGGTGGGAAATAGATCTTGGAACCAAATGAACTTCTGTGCTCCATGTTTTTCATGCAAATACTCCTAATAAGAAGAAAAACAGGCAAATGTCAAATGCACAAGCAAAATGTTCTCAGAACAGATTTTTTTTTTCAGAATGTTTCCATTAAGTCAATTAGAAAGTCTAACTTGCTGAAACACGTCCAAGAGTAATAAGGAAAATACCTAAATAAATAAAAGGTGCACATATGCAATTCAATAGGAATGATGTATGGATACAGACCTATCATCACTCCCTCACTGCATAATTTTGCCTATTCCACACCTGTGGCATAAAGTAGCAGTGAAAGAGATAACCAGGTTTAATGTTACAGCTCTATATATTTGTGTCCTTTGGAGCCTTTTTGGAATTGCAATTATTATTCTTCAATCAATGCTCCTGCAAATCTGTAGTGTTGTCAATTTGTCATTTGACTTATTACTTCTGTGGTGGATTTTATTTTTCTTATTTCAGTCATATCATGCTCCTAAGACAGGGGTTTTTTGTGGGTGGGCTTTTTTGTTGTTGTTATGTTTTGGGTGGTTTTTTTGCTTGTTGTTCTGGTGTTCTTTTGTTTTCTGGGAATGGATAAAACAGATATGCAAGCCTTTCTGGAGTAACTTATCTTCATAATTCCCTGTGACTGTGAGAACTTAATTCCCTTAGTGCTCCTTGATGTTACTATGAGCTGACCACTGCAGCTAATTTTACAACTCTCAAGAAATAGATACTTGGACAATGATTTAGACTCTTCAAAATGCCTTGGTACCATTCTAATCTCACTAGTTACAATCAGAATATTTATTGTTAATGATTATTAATGTCATTGTGTTGCCAGTAAGTCTCATTGATTAGAAGATAAAATCTATGAATTGTGGAGCACCATTCCAACCAGGATACTTCAGAGATTTCTTACATTTGCAGGAAACAGATCTTTAGAGCTGCTTGTGTGAGTCACACCTACAGTCCCTTTGGCAAAAGTAGTTTTTTTGGTTTACTTTAAAGTATTGCAATTTTTTTCTTACACACACAGTTTTCCACAAGAAGCTGTGACTGTATATGAACACAAAAAGAGTAAACTAGCAGTGGATATACTGAGAAGAGGCTCAAGTTTAACAAATGGAGCTTTCTCAGACATTATTAAAAAACTAAAATAAAAATGAGAATTGGATGATATAATTAATATTTCTACACCTTTGTGTTCCTCTTGTGTCATTTTTATCATAATGGGAACATCTATTGTAAGAATAAGTAAGCATAGAACTTCAGTTTATTGGAAAGATTTTTTTCCCAAGTCCCAGCCCATTTAAGAACAGAAACTATCCCTAAATTAAGTAGAATAGGCAATGGAAAGGTTAGATTGTGCCACTGGGAACTGTTAAAACATCAGGATTTAATTAAGACTAAAAAATATTGTTGAAGACTGTTAGCAAGTATATAGTGGAAGCTCAGAGGTGAGTAGGTATTTTGTGAGCCTGCACAATATCTGAGGTATCGGTATCAAATTCTGGTAAGCAGCAAAAACATGTCAATGAGGGTCATGGGTATATTTATTGATCTCATCTGTTTATTGACTTACTACTCATGAATTTTGAAAAGGCAATCTCTAGACTCGTAAAAGCATATCAGGTCTATGAAATCTGGATTTCTTGCCTAGAAAAAAAAACAAGGCAGGGTAACAGTTTGGAATGGTGATCCACTCTTAAAAATAACTGAGGAGGAAAGAAGAAGAGAGAAATAGCAAAGATAAGATGAGTATTTAATACAAAATGAACATTGCTGTCTCAGCCAATAGGTCAGCAACCAACTGACGGTTGTAGGTTTGTCCAGTAAACCCTCATGAGTTTTCATGGTCAGACAGGGCTAGTGGCTGAAGGTTATGTCCTCTTTTCACCCCATAGAAAAGGAAATGGAAAAGTGGTCATCATAAATTAGCATAATAGTGTATGAAAGCAGTATGTGCTTTTATGTTAAGACAAGTCATCATCACTGAAGGTCTATTGGAATGACATGTCATAAAAACATTGCCAAAGTCAGCAAACCACACAGCGTGTGCCTGTCGAATGCTAAATCACTCTGCTCTCACAAGACTACGCCAGGTCTTATCCCATGAGTTTGTTTTGCATTGTTGCCCATATATGATCCAGTAGTAGTTTGCTACATATTATGTTGCTGGTTGGGTTGCCTAATGCCTTCTTTCACAGGATTACTTTGGTTCCCATAAGCAGCATTTTATCATGATTTGCAATACTTAGCAGAATGAAAATACATCTTAAATAATTGGCAATCTAATCAGAACATAAAAATCAGCACGGTTATATTCATGAATGCTGAAAACTTAATTGTCTTCTTTACATTACCACATAGAATGCAATTTTTAGATTGGTTTACTCCCAGCTGATTCACAGTTCCTCATACGTTGTACCATTGCCAAGTATTCAATGATGTACATATTCTGAACAACTTTGTGGAATTCAGAAGTAATATTCTTAATGCACAGTTGCAAATGAAAAAGATTAAATTATTTTAACTCACAGAAATGAATCCTAAGTAGGGCTAAACAAGCAATATGTTTGCTGATGTTTATCAGAAACCTTAGTTAGGTGGAACTGAAAGTGGTGTTTTACTACCATTTCAATTAATCTAATTTTTAAGTTGCTGATTTTGAGCTTTCCTATATTAAGGGAAATTTCATAAAAGTGATTTCAAATACACTTCTGGAATATTTCACTTGAAATTGCTTTTTCATGCTGGCATTATTTTTGGAAAAACCCCAAAAATTCAGTGAAGTAATAATTGGTTTGTGATCATTTTTTTGTTATCAAAATTTCATTTTTTTTCCCACTGAAATCTCTTTAAAATTATACTCTAGTTTTTAGTACCATTTTATTGACTTTCCCCCAGTTCCATCATTTGCTGTCAATAGATATATCTCTGTCTAGCTCTCTGTGAATTTGTTCCATTACATCTCTGCAATTTGTCTTCATTTAACACATTCAAAGGAGTGACATCAATATGAAGAATCGCACAGACTGTACAAGTGTTTTGTGCTCTAGAAGTAGCACAGAGACATTCAGCTCACCATCTGCAGATCTGATGTCTTCCCATGTTTTTGCAGTGCAGACGTACTGGTTTCATTTGTGGACACTCTGCTGCCAGGTTAGTTAAGACTCTGCAAAACTGAACTAATGAACTTGCTTTCAGTGAGGTTAATTGACTTAGACACAGGACCAGACATGTATAAATATGCTGCTTTCCTTCTACAGCCAGCTTGATCCTGGCTAATTGCAAGGACTATGTACAGGATATTTCATCATGATACCCCAAAGCAGCGAATCAAGATTTTTTTCACTTCCATGTATGTTAGACTTCTTTCCCAAATACTCTTTTCATCTACTTCTGTGTACATTCATGTTGTTTTTCAAACAGTAATCAGTCCAATGACTGATTTTGTTGTCAAAAAATAGATATTACAATGCAGCAATCCTTTCTGCAGCACAAGAAACACTTTGCATTTCAGAAAATAGAAACAGTTTAGTCATCACGCGAGTTTCGTTTTGTGGGATTTTAGATAATGAGAAAATGGATCTTTAAATTCATAAAACTTATGGAGTTACTAAGACTTTAATTAATGAATCCAGCATTAGTAATCTCACATCATGCAGTATTAAAATTTAATTTATGTGTGTCCAGTTCCTTGGCTTTTTATGTTAAGAACATGATACCATTGCAGATTTGAGCACTGTTTCTCCAAATAATTCAGTAAGATATACTTTGCACAATTGATGTAATTTAAATTTGCACAATATTTATAAAGCAGAAAACATGGTACGATAGAGTGGCATCACGTATTATTTCTTAATTATTAAATCATTAACTTACATGTTAATTTATTACCAGCTTCAAGTTTTTTTGAGGAATCACCATAAGAAGTTTTTCAAGGCCGGTCTCAAATCTTCTGTGTTTGTAATCCCAAATAATTTCTCTTAGAGATCTTGGCACCCTAGCAGAGGGCTGAAAAACTGCCAGTTTCTTATTAACAGGTTTTATGGCTATATCTTCTGTCTGTTCAACACGGCAGCCTTCTATTTTTGTCAGGATCCTTCTGGGAAATGGTATTTACAGGATCAAAAGGGTTCTCCCTTATGGCTCTGACTATCATAAGCACAGTTTAGGAGAGATCACACAGCCCCTGTGCACTTCTGAAATGTGCTTTCTTCTGAAGCATACACTCTTAGTTGTACAGTTTTCCTGTGTGCTTTTATAGATTTTTCCCCAAACAAAGAATGTTGCACAGCCTTTTCTTACCAAATCCCACATGCAGCTATTATCTTGTCTTGGTTTTAAAAATCCCTTATTTGTAAGTGAATAGCTTATTTTGTTTTATCTATCATGTAATAGTAAAGCTGGCAAAACTGTTTGTTCAGGTGTCTTTCTGTCTGAGCAAAGACCAAAGGGATCAGTAAAATACTACTATAATTCTGTGATGCTGCTGAACACAATGTGTGTACTACACTGACAAATGGTCAGTGTATTCATACAAGTGAATGCAAGATTTGTTTGACTAGCTTTTCTTTTCTTTACTTACTTTAACCTAAATATTTAATGTTCTGGGGTTTGTAGATATGGGGCTCAGTGCCAAGTTTAGCAGTGCAGAAACTGTGGATAAGAATTATTACAAAGCCATGGAGAGCTCTGTATATAAAACAATGTCAGGATCTGTTGCAGTAGATCCAAATGGATTTTTTTTCTTTATTGCTTCAGTACCTTATCTGGCATCTGTTCTATCCCCTAACAGAGGATTGGTTTTTTTTTGAAGGTGATCACTATGTGTTCAGTGTTATTTGAAAATCTATATTGTTGCAGACATCTGTGTGTTTATATGCAATTGGGTTAAGTTACTATCAGTCTGTTTCCTCCAGTTGGCTTATTTTAAATTGCAAAAACTACTAGCGCTCAGTGTTGTTGCTAAAAAACCTGTACATGCAGCTAAAATAATTTTCAAAAAACACCTCCTCCTGAATCATAAAGCTAATATGTTCCTATAGGATATATTAGAGTTCTACATGAGGAAAATTGCATATACACTTGTCCAAGAATCATAGAATGGAAAAAACCTTCCTCCTGCTTTTATCTGCTCACTTGGCATTTGTTTTCACAATCTTCCCTGTGCTTTTTGATCCTCACAATTTGCAGATAAAGCAGACTAGCTTATAAAGTACTAATACATTGCTAGATTTTGTGCAACATGGACTCCAAATATAACTTTTACCTTCAGAAAACCCCTGAAAAGAAGAATCAAACTGTAAGAGTAGAACTTAGAAGGAAACAGGAACTCTGAACTAAAATTATCCTTCCACAAAAAGAAGCAGATTTTTAAGCTAAAATATAAGTCATATATATGCAAATATTCGTTAACATAGTGGCTTCGTGTTCTGTGCTATTGAATTAGAGATTCCTCTCCCCTCATTCTTGAGTCTGGTGAAAAACTGAGAAGTAGTGAATACAGAAGGACACTGTAAAGCTATAGTAGGTATAGTAGACCTCTGACTGGGTTATCTTGGTTTTTGGAATTTCTCCAAAACATGGATATGTGTATTCACCATTTCTGGCACTTAATCTCATTCCTATGGAAGAAAGAATAGAAATCCTTCTGAACTCAACAAACGTTTTGCATTGTTAAACCTTCTTTTGCTTCCCTTTATGCTTTGGAAGTATTTTAATAAGATGCCATGATTCAGACTTTGTATAATTTTATCATTGTATAGAGAAAAAAACTAAAATAATTTCCTATTGAAAATGCATCCAAATATTGTGCAAGAAAAATAGGGGTTTTTTTTTGTTTTATTTATTTCTCAGGTACTTATAATCCTAGACTTATATCAGGAAAACTGTTAAGGATAGTCCATCAGGAGTATTAAAGTCATCATGACTATGTTATAGAAGATATGAACAGAAAAGGCCTTGTCCCCAATATAACTCCTTCCATTTACAGAACTGGTTTTAATGATATTGGCAGAAGGAATACAGCTAACACAATGGTAACTCAATGAATTGACAAACGCAATACTGATGAACCCGTTTAAATTCTAGTAATTCTTTGGTCATAAGTTATCACAGAATGACAGATATTAAACTATTTTTATTAAAACTCTCTTTCAATGGCTTAACTTTGTGCCATTTTCTATGCCTTTTACAGATATAATAAAAATGAAATAGGACCACATCCAAGCATCAGATATTGGATAAATTGCAGATAGCAATGTGCAGTTCTGACCTCATTAGTATTTGGAATTTTGATCTCAGTGCTGGAGGTGCCTACAACTCCAGTATCCCATTTCAATGGAAAGGAGAAACACATCAAATCTGCACTGGAAACACCAAATGATCAGTGTGGCATGGCTTTTATGGTACCCTGTTCTACAAGGAACCAGACTATGTACATTCTCCAAATTCCTAAGATCTCCGTTCATGTCTGTTTATGAAACCAGAAAATTGTTGAAGTAATCCCAGCTGTACCTATGTATTCATTACAATACGAAAGTAGAAAGTTTATCAAGTTTAGTCCCTCATATGACAATCAAATACATTGTTTATCCTTTTTTAAGTTCTACTTTTCAGTAAAAGAGGTTTTCTGCTTTTCTGCAGCTTTTTAAACACCGTTACAGATTCAGCCCTTGGGTGATAACAATTCTTCTGCTTTTCAAGAGTCAGCTTATATCTACTTGCTCTTTTGACAGATTTTACATCAAGTATAGTTCTCATATGCTCGTCTTTTCCCTGGATGAATTAAAAACCTCAGTGGAGCTCAAGCAACGGGAATTAGTACGCGTACTCAATCAAAGCAGAGAATTATGCATAGGATAACGTCATACCATTGTCTTGCTACAGCCAATGTCACCAGCCTGAAATACCATTTCATCTTTGATATTCAGTGAAGGATTGTCATTTATAGCCCATGACTTATTTTTTTCTGTCCCTTCAGGTTTTTTTTTTGGTTTTTTTTTTTTTTTTGGCTTCAAAAGCAAGTCTTTGTTTTAAGGGAGGTTGAGAAAACATCTTAAGCGTACTAGAAACTCTGCAGCCATCTATAAGATATCTGATATTCCCCCATCTCAGCTGAGAAGGGTTCACATGAAGTATTATGAGAGGCACCTGCACTCTTCAGAGTCTTGATGTGTTACAGTCTCATAATCAGTTGTTGGTTAATATACAGAAAATTCCTCCTTCTCTCCTAGTCAGTGAACTCAAAGTCAATACTAAGCTGGAGTTGCTAATAAAGACTAGCTCATCTATTACTGTCAGCTCAGACCTTGAATTTGATATGATTATTTTAATCCTATTTCTATTTCCTTATTCCTTAGTTACCCTCATCTTCCTGTCAAGTATTCTAACTCTTCAGTTCTAATGACATCTTCCAACTTTGTGTCAATGGTAAAATTAGTTAACATATTTTTCCTGCTTTTATGAACTTTGCTAATGAATTTGTTCAATAGCAATCAACCTACACCAGATCATTAAGAAAATGGTATGTTAATTTCTCTTGACACATTATCAGCTTTCCATACAACCAGCTGACTTGTCTCTTTTCAAAGTCTCAGCTGAACCTCATTATTGCCAACCTAATTTCCAAACTTCCCAGTATGCAGTACTTGAGATTCAGATAAAATACAGTTTTAGACAAAAAAAATGCAACAAATTAGATTTTTCCAGAAAAAGAAATTATCAGGATGCTAGTCTACTATGAAATATCCATGGTGAATGCTTTATATTTCCATTCCGAGTCTTGTGTATCTCCAAAATAAAATCAGTGTTTGCATGATACCACTATCATTTGAATAGCAGTATTTAAAATATTCACTAGTGAAACCATGACTTTATTGTCAGTTCATTAAGTAGTGTGGCATAGTAAACAGCTGTATCCTCTTTCATTAGTCTCAGACCCATTCCTTCTCCTCCTCTCCCGGTTTAAGCCAAAAGAAATCACTTGACAAACTCTGAAAAAACTTTAACAAGGACTTACCACACTGACTTTTGTGCAGACATGCTAGAAACCAATAACGACTTTTAATCTTTTTATCTATCTTCCTTTCATCCATTCCTGGACATCGACTTCCAATATCTTCTATCTTCCTTTCAATGAATTTGTTTCCTCACTTTCTTCCTTCTGCATGTTTTTTTAACTTCTCATTCATTCTACTCTTGCACTATCAAATAGTCTGAAGTGACAACTGAAAAAGAATCACGGCACTCTTTATAAGTGGAAGTAGAGACACTGAAAGCAAAATTTTCTCTTTTCAGATTTGAAATATAATTCCAAAAAACTTGTTAGTATACCTGAAAATTCCTAAGGACAAGGAAAATATGTTCCTGTTCAGATACAGCTTAAATTTGACTATACTTTTTCAGTCTATATTTTTCCACTATCTGGTTATTTGCCATCTGTAGGGATTTTTTTTCTTTAAAAAGAAAAATAAATTAAAATGTATCTTTTCTGCTTTCTCTTTTTTTTTTTTTGTCTCCCATCTTTTCCACATAATCTCATGCTCTTATTCATCTTAAATATTCCAGTTTGAAAGGCTTCCTTATATAAATAATGAAGAATGTTAAAGATCTTATGTGCATATTGCATATTGAATTGTTTTCCCAGATTCCCATTAGGAAGTCTTGTCATAAGAAACCTTGTAACAATGTAGGACTCCAAAGTTTGAAGCCATTTAACACAGCTGAATGTGGTGATTGGAATAAGACAAACACACAGCATGTCTGATGGATATATTTTTTTCCAAATATAAGGGAATGCAATCTGCTGAGGAAAGGTTAGTGGCAATATCACCATCACTTTTAACTAGAGAATTAAGAAGAATTCATTTACCAAAGTGTACCTGAAAATTTATTCAGAAAAGTCAGGAAAAAGTATTTAAAGTAGCAGCTAAAATTGCTTGCACCAGTAGACTGTTTCTAATCATATTCCCTTATCTGGAGTTACTGAGATAGTAAGATAATTTAGAACCACATGTAAAAATAAGATACTCTGCTCGAGACCAATACAGTGAGAAGGGTCTATCTCATCTCCTATTGATCTAGGAAGATAATTCAGTCTTATCTCATATATCCCCGCTGAATACATATTAATCTACTGATTTATCACCTCTGAAATAATCTTCATATCATCCAGTGAATTAATCAGGAGATGAGTTAAATATTTTAATAGCATATGTCTAGTACAGGTAGAATGATTTCCCCTTCTAAATATAATATTTAATTTTCTTCTTACTATTCTTCAGCAGCTGTAGTGTTGGTCATGTTGAGTATTTTAAATTTAATTTTCTTTCTTATATGTAACCTCTTCACCTTAAAATGATCTTTTATCTCTCATAAAAACAGATGACAAGACTATTTTTCAGTTCAGAACTTTTTCATAATTACATTTTTGGCCTCAAGGGAAAAACTGTATACATTATCAAATCCCTTGGCTTTGCATCTGAGTAGGTTTAACAGCCTTGCACACTGCCAGCAGCTATTCTAATTTATTTTGAATATTAGAAAATCCTCAAATTATAAGTTCTAAGAAGGTATAGTCCTGTTCAAATTGAAACTCATTATGTTTCTTAGTGCCTTGTAAACTGGTCCTGTAAAATCCTTACAATTGTTTATTTCTCTTACAGTCTTTGCAGTAACCACTAACCATTCACGCTGTAGTGGATCTAACAGCTTTTATTTATCAATATAAAATCCACTGGCCATTTACCACTTACGTCTACAGAAGCATTACAGTGCAGTTCAGGAATGTTCCTGAGCAGTGCAGCATTGATTGTGGAAGTGTGAAATGCTTCCTAAAACTAAGCTCAAACTCTGTAAAAGAATCATAGAATTGGTAATACTGGAAGGGATCACAGTGGGTCATCTGGTCCAACCTTCCTGCTCAAGCAGGGTCATCCTAGAGCACAGGGCACAGGATTGTGTCCAGGCAGTTCTGGAGTATCTCCAGTGAGGGAGACTCCACAACCTCTCTGGGCAATCTGTTCCAGTGCTCAGTCACCCACACAGTGAAGAACTTCCTCATATTCAGGTGGAACTTCCTGGGCATCAGTTTCTGCCCATTGTTTCTTGTCCTATTGCTCAGTACCACCAAGAGCCTGGTTCCATCCTCTGGCACCTTCCATTCAAATACTTATAGACATTAATGAGATCCCCTCTCAGTTTTCTTTTCTTGAGGCTGAACAGGCCCAGCTTCCTCAGCCTGTCCTTGTAAGAGAGATACTCCAGTCGCCCAACCATATTTGTTGAGCTCCACATCTCTTTAGTCCTGAGGAGCTCAGAACTGGACACAGTATTCCAGATGTGCCTCACCAGGGCTGAGTAGAGGGGCAGGATCACCTCCCTCAGCCTGCTGGCAGTGCCCTTCCTAATGCACCCCAGGATACCATTGGCCCTCTAGGCCACAAGGGCACTGCTGGCTCATGGACAGCTTTTTGTCCACCAGGACCCTCAGGTCCTTCTCTACAGAGCTGCTTTCCAGCAGGTCAATCCCCAGACTGTGCTGCTGCATGAGGTTATTCCTCCCCAGGTGCAGGACCCTGCATTCACCTTTGTTGAATTTCAGACAGTTTTTCTCTACCCTACTAGAAAATACTTGTGAAGTAGAAACATTCCAGTAGGTTATAGATTTTTTTGGAGTTAGGCACCAAGTAGAATTATAAAGCCTGACGAGTCATCGTATAATTTATCCATTTGTTAAGAATTTTAGGTCAACCAGAACACAGCCCATCCTCTCCTGGTTAAGTGACCACAGCCATGAGGGAGTCCAGGGCTCCCTCGAAGCCTCTGGGTTTTAACTGGCTTCACAGAAACTTGTCTGAAAATCAGAGTTCTAGAAAAAGGAAAGGAGCTCTGAATCTATAGTCAGGATGTGACTGAAAATATGGTCTTCCCAAATACCTTGCTTATTTACAGTTCCCAAATAGAGATGCAAAGTATAACTCCTGTAAATTAAAAACAATGCACTAATCAGCAGAGAAATTTCTGCTTAGATCCTTGTAGAAGTTAGTTCAGTACTTACAAAATTCATATTTAAATTGTTCTTTATAATGGCTAAGGTGACAAGATCAGCTGTTTACATACCAGATTCTGTATCTTCCTATTTCAAAGTTATACTATTAATAATTAGCACTTAGCTTTCAACTAACATCCTTAGGAATACAGATTTTTTTTCTAGTAAAAGAAAAACTAGTTTTCCCCTCAGGTCTCTTAGGACACCCATTCATACCTAGAGGACTAAAAGTATTTTTGAATGCTTCAGGTTTAACTTGACTGTACACGTCCATCTCTATCACTTACGCAGACAGAAGGTAATTATGCAATATAGTAATTGAAATAAAAATCTCAGTAACAGTTGCCTAATTTTTATAATTCTACCTTCATATCTTTTTTCTGACATGGAAAGGAGACCCTGGTTCTTGTTTCAAGTCAGCCTCTTTTATAAGCGGTACCAATGAACGCAGAGAAATAAACCTCTTTCAGCCTTCACAACCATTATGAGATCTTCACCAACCTATATGCTCACTTATTTCATCAAGTCCTCCTTCCTTGATAAAGGGGCTCCTAATTCTGCATCTGGCATTATAACTATTTCTGGAAGTTTCTTACTGAGGTCCTTCCCTGATTGGCTTGATCTGCTTGAAAGGCTTTGATTAGTTAATTAGCACCTGGGATCTAAATAGCAGTGAATTGTGCATTAGCTCTGAGAACTTGTAAATTTTTTCTATGGCTTTTTAGGTATTAGGATAGTCTCTCACATATGCAAATTTTTCATTCTGACTTTTCTTTCTTTTTTTTATTCTAATTAAGGTAAACTCAGAAATTAGATTGAGATCGCAGTTGCAATCCTAAAGTTTTAGTCTGGGTGCTTGATTTGAGAATGGCTGTACATCACAATAAGGTCTGTCCTTGCTAGGCTGTGCTAGCTTAGAGCTTTTCTATTTTTTTTTTTTTAATTTTAAATCTTGCTGCAATATTAAGGAACAGTTAATGGAACTGAGAGCTATGAAAATTCTGAGAGCTCTTTTTGAATTTGAAGGGACTGAAGGAACTCTGTTTGGGTTGTCCTATCAGTTGCAGTTACACTGGAGACTGGAAGATTGATTACATTGAGTCTAACATTTTCTAAGTGCTTATGTTGATCCAGCTGTGCTTTCTCTATGACACATGGGGCAGAATTTCTCAGTAAAGCTCTTTGAAAATATTAGAAAGAAACTCATATAAACTGAGACAAGATAATGAAACAGCTTGAGATAACCGTATGAATAACAATTTATTTTTGAGATGCTTTCTTTCTGCTTGTGGAAGTCCAAAAAATATGTTAGAGTAGATAAAGTAGCCTATTTTTGCACATATACCAAAAACCCCAGGAATACTTACTCACCCCATGTATTATTATTATTATTATAAGCAGTATTTCTTTGACTTTGTCCTAGCCGTGGATTATTTCTACTTCATACAAAATAGCTTTCTTTGGGTAGTTTTAAGTTTGATTGGTACTTCATGCAATTTTAAATACATCTACAAAAAACTATTACAGTAAAACTGGTTAAAGTTTATTGAGGTTTTGCTATACCCTTGCTTCATAAATAAGAAGTACATCATAAACCCTTGAAACGGAGTAGAATCCTACTTACTAGTAAAATACAATGTTTATTTCGGTATAATGTGGAGTGGTTCGCATTCTAACTGTGTATCTTTTCCTTGGCAGCCCGGGGAAATCACTGTATATGTTTCCAAGAAATATAGAAAACAGGCCTACATTTTCCAGTGTCTCATCTGTCCCAAGGACTTCTGTCGTGGTAAAAAGACAAGATTGTAAATATCTTACATTTTCTTTCATTTCTCAGCAGTTCATTGCTATGGAACTAAAAACGAAACACATTTTATGCTTCTTGTGCTGCCCAATATTTTGACTAAATATTTTGGTGATACTGGCCAGAGAAGAGTCCCGAACAGAAGACTAAAAGTTCAGAATATACATATCCACTAGCAATCTATGTATTGGGAGGATGATATATTGCAAATCCAGCATGCCCCAGAATGCCATTCCAAAGATAAATGAAGAGTTTTAAAGTAAATAAATGTGAAAGAGTCTCACAGAAGCAAGATGGAAATATAATGTTATAGTGGCTAAAAGATACAAAAGAAAATAAACTTCTGTTGAAATGATTTTATATAATGGTATGGTTTCTTTATGGTTTTCATAATAACAAAAAATAATTTAGGAAAGTCTACACTTGCTTCACAATCTAAACATGTATCTGTGACAGTAATGACAGCCACAAGCCACTGCATCTGTGGTTCTTGCTGAGCAAAAGTTCTGCATGAAAATAACTGCATTTAAATGGAAGTGGCTAGAAAACTTCCTTTATTCTTTGATAGAAGCAATAAACTGAAGCTGGAGTACAGAACTAAGAGTGAGAAAGGTGCTCAAGTGTGTAAGTTTCCTTATTCTCCAGGGAATTTGAAAAATGAAAGCAAAAAGGGAAAGAAGGCATGGGAAATTACTCAATGTGAAAGTACACAAGAGGGAAAAAGTGTGACTCGGGGGAATTTTCACATGCTGGTATATGGATAAGAAGGTAGATGTTTCAAAGCTTTCTGGAGAAACACACATAAATGTAGGCATTCATTTTTGCACCTAGCCAGCTGCTTTCAGTGAAATCAATGAGGTCTGAGTTATGGTGTTTGAAACTCTAATGAGTTCACAAAAGTTACGATTTTCTCTCTGTAGAGTGCCAAAATAATAGCTAAATGTTATATGGGGCTCAGTTTAGTCCTGATTTGAGCCTTTTCAAGTGTTATTTGAGCTTTTTTAGATCTTCCCATTAGATTCACTTCATGCTTCATCTCTAAGTGTAAAAGAAACAAGTCTGGTTTTGTAGCTATCCTAGGATTTTACAGGGACAATATTTTCTTAAATGTTTGGTCTTGTTTGTTCCTGAATGTTTTGAAGAAATAAATGCATTTCTGTGAAAAGATTTTTAAGTAACAACATATGTTAAAAAAAGACTGAACACATTAGGTGTTCTAACTAAAATTTATGAAAAATAATAGTGAAAATGGCTCTTACTGCCTTTTAGAAGCAAATATATTCTAATCCACTTGGTTTTCAAAAAGGTATTTTTGTGCACAGTTCCTGTTCTTCAGTCTGCAGGCTGTACTACTATAATGAGCTCCTATTGCATGTGAGCACTGTTTTAAGTTGTTTCACACACAGAAATATTCCTGCCTTGTTTCTTAAATGTAGTCTAAAAGTAGAGGTATTAATATTGTAGCACTTCTAATATTTGTTTTTAATTTCAGTGCAAAACACATACCTGAAGCCTGCTAATAATCATGGCAGTAAAGTTGAAGCCTGTTATTAATCATGGCAGTAAATGAATAAATAGAATTTCATTTAAGACTATTATAGATTTCTCTAGTTTTAGGGGTTATCTGTATTTTATTACCTTTATTTTAGGAAAGAAGCATACCAGCTTCACCCAGGATTTCTGAGGTAAAATTCTGAGGCATTATATAAAAATGTATTTCTCTCTCAAAATAGTATAAGGTTTCACTGAAACAAAAGAGTGATTTCTTAAAAAATGTATTAAGAAAATTCCACTTTGTCCTTCCCCCATCCTACAGAGCCTAGCAGTACTGCAGCAATCTGAGATTTCTGGAAGAACAGTCAATAATCCCTGCGCTCCAGAGATTATATGCAATTATTTCAGGGGAACTTGTCTTCCAAAACAAGTTTTCAATTTCTTCACCACGGCATCCACTTTTAAATGCATTTAAATTGCCTAATTTCTTACCATTACGCACATTAGATACAAGGTACGTAAAAGAAGCATTGACTTGTACAGTGACAATTTGACAGAAGTATCACAGAAATACAGTAGGGGATTGAAAGAACAAAAGTCAAATCTAATTCCCTCTTCTGCTTACCAGTACCCACAGCACTTTCTACAGTAACATGACTTAAATCTGGACATTCTACCTGCTGGAGGCAAACATGGCCAGTGTAATGATGCACAGAGCCAGAATAACCCAGTATTGCTTTCAGAAATAATTAGACCTTTATTTCTAATTCCTTCAGAGAATGGATATTGCAATTAGAGAAAGAATTCACCAGAGTTTGGAAAACAGAGGCATGATGGAACACAAAAACTCTTTTCAGCTTTGACCTGATTGCATCTCTGACTTCCTGTGACGATAAATCCTGTAGCCAGATTTATCTTCATGGATGTATGAAAGAAGTAATCTGCAACAGGGTTTTCAGAGTTAGATGCAAAAACCTCTTAGTGAAATTACACCTACTGAATATTATAGGACTCCTATAGATGAGTCATGTAATTAATTCATACATAAATGCTTACCACTGTGCGATCTCAATTAACCTAATGATTTTTCTCCCTACTGTTTTAAACTGTGGATTCGTAATAATGGGGACTTTAGTCCTATGTTGCAGTATTCTGCACCTACATTAGGTGTCTTACTTATCTGAAATTTCCCATTCTAGGCTTTATCTATGTAGTACAAATGTAAAATTAAAACATTACACTTAAAGAAAAATGTTCAAAACCATTTTCATGTTAGTCCTATATAACTGTATCATCATGTAGCTTAAAATATCCTCTCTAAAATTAACTGACACATTGCAGAAAATTGTCCTCGGTGTTGGCAGAAATGAATTCTATTAAAGCTAATGAAAATTGCACATCTGTGGCATAAGACCATATGTCCAGAAGAGAAGCAGTGTGTGGAATAACTTTCTGTCAAATTTAAACCCAATCACTAAAGTTTTTCCATCAGGGAGTTGAGATCACCAGACTTATAAGAGCTCTGAAAAAGTCTGTATTCTGACAAATTTTGAATCAGTAGTCTACATAAAGTAGTGATCAAATCAAATTAGCTAAAGTATTAGATTATTTTAATATATCTGGAGTCTGCCATGTCCTTCACACATATATATTTAATTTAAAATAATCTGAAAAAATATAACACATACACATGAAATTATAACGTGTAATTGTAAAAAGGGATAAGGAACCCTTTAGTACTATTAAGATCTGTGCTTTGATTAAGAAAGTGTAGTATTGGTACAACAGAATATTGATTTACAAGTGGAGCTGAGCCAAACATCTGCATTTCACTGCATTACTTTTTTTTGTTCCCTTTTTCAAATTGGAAAAACAGGAACTAGTAGAACTGGGTGAAGAACATCAAACTCCTCCAGTCAAATATGGCTAGCTAGTTTTTTTCTTATGATTTTTTTTTGTCAAGGAAAAAAAAAAATCAATGATGTCTATAGTATAACCACTACTTTTGTGATGCTTTTTTTAATACAAAAGTTTTCTTGTCATTCTCTGGGAAATGTTCCTGGCAAGCATAATTATCTTACAAAAATATGCCTCTCCCTACCCTACATACTCATTATATGTACATATATATATTATAACCCCTCTTTGTTCTCCTATACTTTAAGGTTAACTCAGAAGCCTTTGAAACGGCTGAACCATTGTTTTAGCCATATAAAGGAAAAAATTTAGACCCTATGACTGGACCTTGAATTAACTTCTGGATTTATGAAGACATCTACAACCCTTGGAGATGAATTTTGGTCTAAGATGACTTGTAACATTAATGAAAAATGGTATATGTTTTCACAGTTATAAATAAATGTTCCTCTTTAAGCATCAACAAATAGAGAGCTTATGACAAATGGCACAAAAATACTCTTCCTGACAGTACCTAGTAACAGCATTCTGAACATGGGATTTCTTTATTACTGTTTCTTCTCTACATATGCATGATTACCCCATCTGTAATTTTCCTAGTTTGGTATCCTCTTAGGAACAAATACACTAATTTTGGTAGAGGCCAAAAGTGAGAGTTAACACTGAATATTCCCTCCTTAAAGATTTCCTTTGCCAAGGTTGCCCACACAAAGTATTTTCAGCAAAAATTTTATAGCACCTTTCCTTAAATAACAGAAGTGAACGACTTGAAAGACATTTCTTTTTCCTTCTGTCACTATCTTAGATTTTTCATCCCATGCATGTAAGACTGTGGTGATATGACCTGGGCAGGATGCCAGATCTACACCAAAGGTGCTCCACCACTCTCCCAGAGGAGAGAAAATAGAATGAAAGTCTCGTGGGTTGAGACAAGGGCAGGGAGAGACCACTTACCAGTTATCATCACAGGCAAAACAGATTCAGCTTGGGTAAATCAACCGAATTTATGGCCAATCAAATCAGAAAAGAATAATGAGTAGTAAAATCAACTTTTAAAATACACCTTCCTCCCATGCCTCCCCACTTCCCAGGCTTAATTTTATCCCCAAATCTCTACCTACTTCACCCTGCCCCCAGCAACACATTCTGATGGGGAATGGGGGCTGTTCACACATCCCTGCCACTCCTTCCTCCTTAGAAAGAGGATTCATAGTCTCCTGCTGCTCCAGAATGGGGCCCCTCCCATGGGAGACAATTCTTCACAAACTTCTCCAACATAAGCCCTTCCCACAGGGTGCAGTTCTTTTTTTAAATTTTTTTATTTTTTCCCCTTAAATTTGTTATCCTCAAGGTGCTGCCACTATCACTGAAGGGATTTTCTTTGACCAGCAGTGGGTCTGTCTTAAGAGGAACCAGCTGGCGTCAGCCATAAAGGAGGCTTCTGGCAGCTTCTCAGAGAGGCCACCACTGTAGCTCACCCACTACTAAAACCTTGCTACACAAACCCAATACAAAGACCTGCATAATTAAGTGCAAAAAAAGTGTTTGAGGACAATCTTCAGGTCACTTATTTTTACTGTGTTAGCAATCACATCTGGCACCCTAATATGACTAACTAGTTGCAAAAAATTGCCATTACCTATATGTATTCAAATCACTTCAGCATAATTTGCATGAAAATATTTGTACTGGCTTTGACTGGGGTAGAGTTAATTTTCTTCACAGTAGCTGGTATGGGGCAGTTTTTCTGGATTTGTTCTGGAAACCGTGTTGATAGCACAGGTATGTTTCTGTTGTTGCCAAGCAGCCCTTACACTGAGTCAAGGACTTTTCTACTCCTCACTCCATGCCCCCTCCCAAGAGGCTGGGATGCATGAGAGGCTGGGAGAGGACATACCCGGGACAGGTGACTGCCCCACTGATCTAGGAGCTATTCTAGGCCATGTGGCATCATGCTCAGTATATAAAGTGGGAGAAAGAAGGATGGAGGGGGATGTCTTGAGTAATGGCATTTGTTTTCCCAGGTCACCTTTACATGTGGTGCAGCCTTGCTTTCCTGGAGATGGCTGAAAACCTGCTTGCCCATGGGAAGTGGTGAATGAATTCCGTGTTTTGTGGTGCTTGCTGGTGTGGCTTTTGCTTTCCCGATTAAGCTGTCTTTATCTCAGTTCATGAGCTTTTTCGCTTTTACTCTTCTGATTCTCCCCCCCATTCCATTTACAAGGGAGTTATCCAGGGGCTGCATGGGGCTCAGTTGCCAGCTGGGGTTAAACCAGAACAATAGCAAATATTCTGTTTTTTAAAAAGAAGACTGAAATACAAGGAAAAGAAATTAGATGCAAAACATACGAAACTTTTTTTTTTCATAGTAGCCCTTTATCTTGCTTTTCTCCTATGACTTTTCTGTTCATATAAAGAGGCAGCTTTGATGAGATAGTATTTGTTTCCATAGTCAGTCACTTAGGGACTATTTTTTAATTGTGGGAAAACAGGAACAAGAAGTACAGCTGCCGTGACAAGCATGGTAGGATTTTTTTTTTGTTACTTGTGTGTTTGATGTTATTCAATTCTGAGAAATTTGGTAGAATTTTTAAGAGCAACATGAAGTTAGTCTTAATTTTGTTAAAATTAAACTGGATTCAAGCTTGTACATTTTCAAATCACTTTTAAAACTAGAACTGAGACGCCAAAGTCCTGGAAATACTTTGTGTATTTTAGTGCTTGTCTCTTCTGCAATATTAAACAACTTGAACCAAAAGAATTCAATACTGCGTTCATTAGAAATCTAGCTAAAATATTTTCAGATATTTAAAAAAAAGTCCATTAATTTTTCTACTAACATTTTAACTTAAATCAGAATAATGGTTAAGCAAGTATATGGGCTTTCTGAAAATTTACTGTTTTAAATATGAAAGCAAATATCACTAATTCTCAATGTTCATGATAGTCTGAGGACTGCTTTGTCATCATATTGTCCTTAAGGTACGGAAAAAATAGATAAAAGAAGACGTGTCTCCATAGGAAACACACAGCGTGGAATTAAATCTTGGATGCTGAATGCTTCAGTAAATCAGCCCTGACTGTCATATAGTCCTGAATAATACCACTGTCTATATTTTTCAATAATCTTGTGCTTTACCACATGAACTCAGGAAACTATAGAGATGTACTTTATGATATAATGTACAAAAATGTATAACGTATAATAAATCATAAATATTTAATATAGATTATGAAGTAGTATATAATTATATTTTATAATACATAGGGTACAGTACAGCTATATAGTATAAAATATGTGTAGTTTAGGATTTATATGTTATGTAAAATACATGTGGATTTTATATAAATATCCGTTAATATGTTTATATAGCTACATTTAATATATATGGTTTAATATGTGGCATTCAGACCCATCCCTTAAGAATACACTTAAGTTCATAGTTTCACATCAGGCTCACAGATAAATATAGACAGTACACAGTCTGATATTTTACTAGGCAAGATAGATATCATTTAGTGAAGAAAATTTAGTTACACTAGAATCTTTGGCAACTATTTTTTCACCTTTTAATTTGGTTTTAACTCCTGGAATTTCAGTGTAGGAACTGGGTATCACTACGAAAAATCTGGTTTTCACTGAAAAACATTGACCTGATTACATCAATTTTATATTGCTCTTTTAGTGTCTTGAGCTCAAGCAGGAGAAAAGAAATTGTCTGGAGGAAAGTTATGGCGCTAGCTTTCAGATTTGTGTAACATACCATGGCTGTTCTCTGGCTGACTAAAGAACATGGAAGTACCAATAAAGTTGAAATCTCAGCAAAACAGACAAGTTGGTTTTAGTGTTCTTTTCATCATATGTTTTCACCACCACAGTATTACATAATAAGGACTTCCGAATGTGTACCTTTACTAAAGACTACATAGGTGGAATATGTTTTTTTCACAAAGTATCTACAGTGATGTAGGGATACGAATCTGTGGTTTTGAATGGAGAACAAAGTGCATGTATTTTAAATGCTCAACTAAGTGGAAAAAGAATATACAGAAACCCTATCTCTAAAAATGCAAAATTTTTCGTAAGTTCTCACTTGGGTATCCAAGTGAAATCTCTGAGAGTTCAAACAAGAGAGTAGTAATATACTTATTTATCCTTTACTCATTCCCATAAGTTTCTTGCTGTTGGTGTTCTTCTTGCTGTATCTGTCCTTCACAAAATACTGTTATGCAAGCCTTTGGAGGTTTTAATTATGTTCTTTATTCTTGGCTATGAAATTAGATGAAAGGGAAAAAAATGTTACCTAATAATTTCTCATTTTATAGCAGTGAATTTTTTACTGCTGTGAAAAATACCTGGTTAATACTGAAAATACTTAAAAAACCCTGTCCTGGGTTGCAGTGTATTCTATTACCATCCCCATCAGCCGTTGAAATCAGGTGGGGCAGTGTTTCCTTGCCTCCTCCCCCCAGACTATCTTTCTGTTGTTAATTGCCCATCATTGTCCTGCCGCCTGACTCAGAGATAACTCCCTCCGGACTATCTTCTGTTAATGAGCCTCATCAACACTTGGCCTCATGACTCGTTACCCCATTGTGAGATGCTCCACCCAGAGGGAGGAACCAAGCATCCCATCGTGGATATAATCTGAGGCTGAACAACAGAGATGCCGGCTTCCCACTGGATTTCCAGAGGACAGGAGCTACACAGCCACCATTGGACTTCCTGAGGAAGAGCAGACTCTTTTACTACAGGATCACTGCTTCAGAGGACTGCAGCCACCATTCTACCAGACTGCTACCACCACCGTGCCTAACAGGGTGTCAGGTTGTACCTTGACTCTGTCAGTTTGACAGTGTTTTCTTTTACCTTTTTTTTTTCCTTTTCTTTAATTTCCATTAAATTGTTATTCTGACTTGGTGCCTCCCACTGGTTTGTTTTCAAACTAGTACAAACCCAAACCTTGAATCATGAGCTCTCATCTTGTTTTATATGGGTTTTTTCCACCATGTCAAATATACAGAGATTATTATTATGGGTGAAATATTGTATCTGCTAAAACTATTTTTAATAGGTGCAAAGAATCTGTGTTTTTAGCTGTAATATACTCTTGGCAACAATATTGAATTGACTAAAATTTATCTCGTGGGGTTTTCCAAAGCTATAATCTGTGGGGATTTTTTTTTTTTTTGTGTAGAAAAATTGTATTTCGGAATGGTTTGTTAATGTCAACAATTTGTATTTATCACTTGCCATTAAAAAAAAAAAAAAAAAAAGACTGTGTGTGTAGAAATCAATACAAGTTTAGCTATCGCTTTCAAAAGGAGAAGCATAATGGCTTCAATGATCCAGTTTCTGTTCTCAGTGGCTTGATATAAATCAAAAGTAACCTGAAGCCAATTTCCTGTAATTAGAATATGCATATGGCGCTGTGTGCTTAAACATCTTTGATGCTGAAGACTCTCTTCCAAACCTCTTGCTGAGCTATGATTTTGTAGTTTGTAGGGGTTCTGATTGTTTTTATACCTACTGTGATAAAATAACATTGGAACAGCTAAATGTTTTTTAGATGGGTTTAAGCAGGCTGACACTTATAAGAAATAAATCTGATGCTAAGTACTGTCCTCTGGTTTTTATGAGGGGTTTACTAACTTTCCAGAGATTTGTCTGAAACTTGTCACTTATAGGCATTTCTGGGGTTTAGGGGGTACAGAACAACCTAAGCCACTTACACTCTTTGGCTTTACTGCCCCTAACCTTATCCTCTCTGCAAGTTGCAAGTAGTGCAGATGGACTGGCAGATGCAGTCAGTATTCAAAGAAAAAGGCGCTTCAACACTAGTCAGCATCAGGAGTCTGAAGTTTTAAGAGGCCTCTATTCAAAGTGTTTGAATTTTTTTTCAAATAGAGAAAAAGGAACAGAAAAGTGTCTGTATTCTAGAACTTTGGCAGCTCATCAGAAGCTGATGGTCCTATGCAATGTAAGTTCCATAAGAATATTTTAGAGTATTTCTTATGTACTCCTATTTATACAACAAAGCTGTGTCACAGATTTTAAAATATTCTTGCTATCATTTGTTTTCCTTTAGTGTTCATTTTGTTGTCTTTTGCTTATTCTTAAACTTTCTAAATCCCACTACTTTTCTTCTTAGGTTCTGATATCATTCAATGAACGAGAGCCCTTGCACACTGTGCAGTGCCTTCATGGTAAGTAAAAGGCACCCAAAGCCACAAAAATCTCATACTTATTGTCAAAGGCCATTAGGGAAGGTTTCTTTGCATTATTTTTTAAATACTGACATTGCTGAGTTCTTGCCTTCCAAATCAAGTTAAAACATTATCAACTTGTAAAAGAAAACGTGTGCTATCCTATTTCATCTGGGACAAAGTTAATTTTCTTCTTGTCATTGCTCAAATACATGGGTGCTTTTGGTAGATAATGATGAAGGATGGGGAAATCTGGTGTGTGCTTAAAGGGGATTTGATTTTTGGTGATAATAACCAATGGATAAAATTTCTCAATACTGCTTGCTCTATAACATTGGGTAATGTCACTTCTATAGCCTGACACCACACTGAGTGCCTCAGAGTGTCTTGTCTTTGCCTCTCTGGATCCAAGGATCAGAACCAGACTGCCCATCTATTGCCACATCACTGAAGAATCAACTTTGATGAAACCAAAGAAGTGAAGACTTGACTGAGAGGGGACCTCATCAATGTCTGTAAGTATCGGAAGGGAAGGTGCCAGGAGAATGGAGCCAGGCTCTTTTCAGTGTTACCAAGCAATAGGACAACACACAGACAGAAATTTATGCACAGGAAGTTCTACCTGAATATGAGAAGGAACTTCTTTACTGTAGGTGTCCTGAGCACTGGAACAGATTGTCTAGGGAGGTTGTAGAGTCTCCCTCACTGGAGGTATTCAAGAACCATCTGGATGCAATCCTGACCAATGTGCTCTAGAATGACCCTGCTTGAGCAGAGGTGGGACCAGATGATCCACTCTGATCCCTTCCAACCTGGCCCATTCTGTGATTCTGCAACTCGGTAAAAGGTCATGGGGTATTGACACTTTATTGTGCTCTAAATTGAGTCTCTCCTGATGGGAGAGAATTTGCTGAAAGTCCTTGCAAGGAGTTTCAAAGATAAAGCGAGATGTCTTCTGTAGTTTCAATGCTTCTAGATAGTTGTTTATTAAGTCTTATCAGAGGAACTGAGCCACTGGCATGACCCAGGTACAGCATGGAAGGAGGAAAAGTAGGAGTGAGAGCAAGAGAGACCCATTATCAAGATTTACACAGCCTTTTAAAGATATTTTAACCAATAGTTACTAAAAATGTACATTATTTTTACTTTCTTACCAATTATTCAGTAACACGACTAGGAACTGTGGAATTTTCTATCAAATCATTCCAAACTACTTTTACTGCATTATATGGAGTGGTAGAAGAAGGTCTAGAGAACAACAACAATCCTCCATTTTGGTATTTTTTACTCTTATCTATTTACTATAAAGAGAAGCCTAAAACCACTAAATTTTTCACCCTGTGACAATCTTACATAGTAGTCTATCACCTAATTCACACCACTGTATTTTCTAGTTGTTGTCTGACTGTTGGTAATTTTTTCTAAGGTTTAAAGCTATACCAGTGGTGTCCAGGGGGATAAAAACCCTTAAAAACAGGCAGAGGAATATTCTCGGCACTCTGGGTTCCTACAGGGTATTAGGAAGTGTGGAATCTGGCATGATATAAATGTTATGGAATAAGGAGTGGGCACTGTGTTAGTTTTGGCTGGGACTGAGTTTCTTTTCTTCTTAGTAGCTGGTACAGTTTTGCATTCAGTTGATAACACACTGGTGTTTGGTTGTTGCTAAGCCGTGCTTACCCCAAGTCAAGGACTTCTCAGTGTCCCAGGCTCTGATGGTGAGCAAGTGAGCAAGAAGCTGTGAGGGAGCATGGCCAGGATAGCTGACCTGAACTGGCCAAAGGGATATTCCATGCCATGGAATGTCATGCTCAGGATATAAAATGAGGGGAAGTTGGCTGAGAGACATCTGTGGCTGCTGTGAGGGGGAGTGAGTGAGCTGCTGCGTGGTATTTAGTCGGCAGCTTGGGGGTAAACTACAACACATGGGAATGGGAAGAAGAGAGAGATACAGGCTTTGCTGACAGTAGTGATGAACATTAACTTACTTAAAAAGTAATATGGGCTTTACCTGAAGCACAGCACAAGAGTATGTATATCTGGTTCTAAATATTTTTTGCAAACTTCTTCCAAATGTAGGGTTTTTTTTTCCTGTCAAAGGATATTTTCTTTTATTTTCATTATATCTGTTTCTGCTTTTGATCCTTATACCTTCTCCTCTTATTTTTAGCTCAGGATTTTTCCCTCATTTTTCCAAGGTTTTGACATGTCCACTAGAAAATGCTGGGGGAAAAGCTGCTGTTAAAAACACCTTTTTATATTACTCTGAATTTTTACAACTTGTCAAGCAATTTAGTTCACTTTTTGCTGATAGTGTACAAATGACTGCCAAAAACATTCTTCGTGGGTTGGGTAATGATAAATTTGGATTCCAGTATTTCAAACTCATGCTAAAAATAATCAGAGTGAACATCTGTGACAAGCAGGTAATTTTTAATAATATCAGACAGTTCCTTTCTGTGGAGAATTACTACTCTCTCATCTCTAATCAACCTCTGCTGTAACAGCAGCTGCCAATTAGGGATGTTGTCTCTTGACAGAGTGCTCAACCCCGGTTTAATTTATTTTAAATGTGTTGTGTTTTTCCACGGAAGGTGAGGGGTGTTTTTTCAGTATTTTATGCCATCAGAGGCTCATGTCATATTATACAAAGTGGTGAGACACTCTCAGATCACAGTGGAGCACCTACAGATTTAAGCAGATTCTCAGGGGATGAATCCTCTCATCTAAGCTCCTGTTAGTGTTAAAGAAGGAGGAATACTTAATTTTCCTTTTTTTGTTTATGTAGCAAAACCCACATTCCTCTCTGTTGAGAGACCCTTACTGATTTCCATGAGAATTTTCTCTTTGATATTACTAAACATATTGATCTAAAATTTAGCTAGTTGTGGTAGCTACCTACTATATTAAAAAAAAGAAAGGAAATCCTGTGGAGAGTCACCCTAATTTAGACTACAGGGTTTGAAGGAATGAATCTATTAATTTAAATACACCTTATGTTGTTGCTGCTAAATTTTAGCTGTATATTTTAGAGTATAAGAAAGGAATTCTCAATATTTAGATCACATTTTATTGACTGTCTTCCCTTTGACTACATCTTTCTCTTTCCACATTCAAACATATATATACAGATTCCTCATAATAAGTTTCAAGTAACCATTGAAGCTTTGGTGATTTGATTCAAATATCAGTAAATATTGCTGGAGGCAATTTTAAGGCCTTATCTTATGTTGATCAGATATTAAAATTACTGCAAAGAAGGAAACTCACCACTTTACTTGTCATTCTTCTTCATTCAGTTACTCTTTTATTTCTAAAGGGCAGCTAAGGTATATTGAGTAACTTTGTAACCAGACAGGCAGAGACTGGCAAAGATTTTCGTTTTTTTGTGAAACAAGTTCCTAGTTTCCTTTAGTGGTGTGAGAAACTGAATAGTTAAATAACAACTCTTGCTACTTGCAAAACAGGCCGCTAAAATTGGCCCGTAAATCAGGCAGTGTGCTCCTAATCTCCAAAGTATAAGCTTGAAAAGACCATCAACCAATACTTAGAGAGACTGTACAGTTCTCATGCTATTTTGATTCTAGACTTTTGTTTGGCTTAAAAACCACATTCATGGCTGCAAGAATGTCTGGATAATTAAGAGACTTGGAAAAAATCTCATCTCCTGGGATTTTAAACAGTATTTAGCTTGTCTTATTTTGTCGAAGAGCAAGGCTTTTTCTCAAAAGAACAAAATAAAAAGACCCATGACCAGAATAGTATAAAATTGATATATTTAAACACAAAATTAATTAATGGCTTGAACTTCAATTTAGAAAACAAAGAGTTTGCCATTTTGTTATTTCGTTGGGTTTTTTTTAAATAAAGTTAAGTCTGATTTATTCTAGTTCTAATTGATGGATTACTAGATTTGCTGCACAATGTGAGGAATCAGCAGGATTCAAACCATACAATAAAACATTTTTTAGGTTTAAACGATTATATATAAGCATGTGCAAACATACATGCATACATGAAGCCTAGTTAAATTTCCCCTTCCCTAAAAAAATGAAACTAAAACTGAAACTCTACAGAAGCTTTCTAGAGTTTTTTATAAAGCTTTATATTATTTGTGCAGTATTCTCATTCCAGTCCATATCAGACAATTCAGTGTGTGTGGAGTTTATTAAATTGGTAATGTCTGTGCTTTGCACAACATATTCTAAAGAGAAACAAGTAGAACAGAAAAGAGAAAGAGAAATAATGAGAAAAGCTGAATGTGAAGAAACAAAATAAAGAGGAAACAGAGGGAAAAAAAATTGGAAGGGAAAGCTGAAAAAAAATAGATGAAAATTTTGTCTTTTAAGAAAATGATGGATAAGTGTTAAACTAGTTTCTCTTTAAGCTGTATCGCTTCCTGGAAATACCAAAAGGCATAGGCATAGTTATCAAAATGATAGATCTTTTCTTCCCTTAGGCTTGAAGGAAAAACATTTTATTTCACAGGACAGAGTGAACCTTCGGAATTTCACTGTGGCTGTTGATACTTCCTTTTCTATTTAGTAAAGACTCACATTTTATCAAGCAGTCTTGCTCTTTGAAAACATTTTCCTCTATTGGTTCATTATTTGTATCATAGTAGTGAGCTCTTGCTTAATTCTTCCAAGAACAATAAACATTGCAAACTGGATACTTCTGAAAAATTCTACACTTCAGAACTCCTTTTAAAAAAAAAAAACCTGGAAAATCTTTGACTTCACGTGGAACACATCTTCATGATGACTTCTTGTTAATTTGTTGACTTATTGTTGTTATTTTACTATTTCACTCCATGCCTCAGCCTTTCCCAACTATACCAATTCTTTTGTCTTGAGCATAGAGCTTGTTTACCTTGTTTGGCATACCTGGACTTTTCCTCAGTTGATAATCATCAAAATGCCTCTAATAACTTTTGCCACATACAATTAACTGGCTTTTGCCAGGATATAATTTTAGTATTACTATAGTATTAAGAGACATGAGGAGTTCAAAATTTTGTTTCACCAAATAATTCCTGTTTAACATAGTATTGAAAGAAAGTGTCCCTCTGAAACAGAAGAGTGGATCAGAAGGAGTGCTTTTTGGGGGTCACGTGTCCAAAATCTGGTCAGGTTCCTACACCAAGAAGCTCTCACAAGTACACATATCTCCACTGGCTATATACAGCATGTGAAACCACCCTCCTGGCCCTAAAGTGTTCTCTTTCCTCTGCTAGTAGCTCTGCCTCTTCGAATTGCCCTATTCTTCCTTGTGTTGGATGCATGGCTCTGTGTTGCAGAGGTCACGTGGTCTCATTGAAATGCCTATATGATAGAAACAGATATTTCCCTCTCAGCTCTCTGTTTCCTTCTTTGTCCTTTCTTTTCTTAAGTGTTGTACATTCTGTGCACCGGTCTCACAAAAATTGTAGTGACCTGTAGCTTCTGTGTAATTGTATTCTCTTTGTGCTTTTGCAGGAATGTTATTAAATAGAAATACAGTTCAGTAACTAGTGATGTTTCTAGCAGATTTCTCCTTAAGAGTATTTGAGATAAAATCAAAAATTTCCAAAAATGAGAAATATTTTTCTAGAAATGCTCAGCAACTTTTGTTCTGGGCTCATTATGTAACTGAAATTTCCAAGTTGTCACCTAGTCCACTTCAACAGTGCAATTGTGCTCTTCGAGAGATTAGAGCAGAAAATAGATTATCAATAGAAACAGGATGTTTTAGTTGTTTTTAATGTATCTACATTCTTCACTCGTTTAAATGCTGCACATGTTCAGAAAGATAATTTTTGATGGGAAAAAACCATTGCAACCATATTTTTAGAAGTAAGCCAGAGCTTTGATACAGCAATAGAGATGAGATGAACCCATAGGAACTCAGCTTCATGCAAACAGGCTTGGGGTTTTTTGCTGAAATATACCAGCTGTAAAGTCTGTGGCCCCACACAGCATCTGCACACTTAAAGGTAAACTTTCATTTGGTATTATGCAGGTTCCATAATCCAGACTTATCTGGGAGGGAGGGTGCCCCTACTCATTTGAAAAAAGTATTCAGTATAATAACAATAGCTCCTCTGAGTTCACCAAAGTACCTGTCTGTCCTCATAATCCCTTTTTTTTCTCTGATGGTTGTTATAATTTTTTGGAATTTAGCTGCGAAAAATTGTTGAATAATTTTTATAAACCAAGATTGTTTCAGAGTCACAGAGCAAAACCCTTGTAAAGACGATGTGGCAAGTTCATTCCACGTGACAATGACAGACCGGGCAATGGATTAGACCCAGTGCATTAACAGGACCATCTCCATTTTCCAAATCCAAGTTCTTAGTCTTTTATAGATGCTGGGTTGCAGTTAATTGATTTTTTTTCTGAAAATTTTCAGTACTCGAAATGATTGATCTCAATTTTTTCACCCAACTCCAAATTCAGTAAATAAACAAGAAAAAAACCATTAAAAGAAAAATATTTACCAAGATTAGATGTTTGTGGCACTTTATTTCACATTTCGGTTACCAGGCAACCCCTTACTTCAGATACTGGCATTAGAACTTGCAGTTTGGCACCAAAATATAGGCTGCTAACCAGAAGGGGAAACATCTATCTCCATAAGACAGACTAATCAAGAAAACTGCTCTGTGTGAGGTAGTCTGACATGGGTATACTAAAGTAAAGGGTAGCAGTCCACATTCATCCATCATATAAAAGTCAACCTACATGAGGCAGGCTCAATGATTGAGAAAGGATCTTTTTTTATGCCTCACAAAGTTTTCATTTAGACTTTATAGCTTTTACTTCTCACCTTTTCTGTATGAACTTATCTCTTTCATGGCAGGTAAATCATTGAAGAATAATAGATGTGTAGTTGTCCATGGACACACGGCATTTTGTGACTTATATCCAGTGAAATATCCTGCATACAATTAGATTAAAATAACTCCCTAGATTTTTTGCAATTTTTAACTACATTTAAAAATTCATACATGCTATCTTTAGTTTCCCTGAGATGTGTTTAAGGCCTGTGAAAGCAGATGCCACCTCCTCTTCCACCACAAGTTAGAAAGGTTACTGGAAGTCCTGCAAATAGGAGTGAATTACTGGAAGTGGTCAGCTCACAACAGACAAAACGCTGTGCAAATTGATTGGATTTTGTATTTTTTAATGTTTCCAGGAACAATTGGAAAACTTTTTGAGTACTTCTGAAAGCTTGCTTTAGAAAGTTTCTCAGTTTTATTAGGGGTGATACCACTGTAACTTAGCAGGCCTAAACTGAAAATTTTGTTATATTTGTTATGTATGACTGTGGTACAAGGGAATTTATGGATCAGGAGTTCAAAAAGTATCTGCCTCTTATCTTTGTAAGCCAAAAGGCTTAAAAGGCATTTTGATTAATTGCTTACTTATGAAGTAAATAACAAGATGTCCAGTGGAGGTGTACTGGTATCAGTATCAGAGTTGTTCCTGTAAGGGGCAAACAGTTCAAGTCTTGGCAGGGTTTTCTGGTCAGGTTACTCCTTAGTGGCTCAACTTGTTTAACTGTGTGAACCAAAGGCACAAGTCCCTTTTTTCACTCAGAACATCTCTGTTCTGTCTCTTTAAGTGCAGCTGAGATGAATAATAAAGGTGTCTTTGGTCCAGTAGGGCCAGCGTTTATGTTCAACAGTGCAGTAGCACGTTCAACAAAGGCCCATACTGCTATACTATAGGATTGTGTATACTGGTCCCAGAGAATGATATGTTTTTAATTCCTGTATTAGGTTTCTTACTGCCTCTTGATGCTCTGGGTTTCATTTCCATGGTTTTCCATTTCATAAAAGTGAGTACAGCAGGTGAGAAATAATAGAATATCTAGGCACAAGTTTTCTCCAATATCTTAAAGTTCCCATTAACTGTTGTAATCCTTTCACACATGGGGTCATCTGCAGTTGTTCGATTTTTCTTAAGATATTTGGAGGATTCACCATGTGGTCTGCTATACATCAAGTATCCAAAAACATTATGTCTTTACTTGGCCACTGATGTTTCTCAGGTGGGATCTCAACTTCTGTTTCATGGGGTGCTTGCCACACTGCTATTGCTGCTTCCCCTACCTTTTCCAGGGAATCTCCTTGAATTATTTAACCTATTTATCATATTGACAAAATTTCACATCTTGAGAGAGTGAGACTGTAAAAATTCAGCAAGCTCAGCATGAGCAGTCACAGGTGAGTGCTTATACCCCTGTGGGAGTCTGGTAAATGTATATAGTATACCTTCACAAGAGACAGCAAATTTCTTTTTATCTTTATCTTGTAAGGGGACCGTAAAGAACATATTTTTTACATCTAGCATTGCCATCCATGGGTGTGCAAGTGCTTGTAGTGTGGCTGTTAGGTTTGCAATATTGGATGTTGCAGCTGTTAGTGGGGCTCTGCTGGCACTTAAGCATTGGTAATCATTGTTAGTTGCCACCTTCTGTCTAGTTTTTGGACTAGCCAAACCAGTGAATATGGAAAATGGGTTCTGGAGAGGATTTCATATCCACATATTTTTATGCAAATTCTAGCAGTGTGAACTTCCACTGCATAGTCAAAACTCAAGCTGTATGAGCAGCTGCCTGTCTCCTTGCAGTGTTCTGTTCCTTGACCAATTCATCAAATCTTTACAATGAAGAGGAAATGCATGTGAAGGAAAGAGATTGCTAAATCCTTCAGGGAATAAAGTAGAATATTTAGAAGGGAGTTACGCAATATGAGTGACAATATATACTCATTTAGGGCACTTCAAGTATTTTCAGTTCCTCTGTACTATGTGGTTGCCTGCACATTTAGGCCTTAGGGATAAATTCTGAGGTCCATTAACAGGGTTTATTGACAAACTTGAAATTTTACCTTCTCTTTTTCTTATATCTGATTTCTGTTGGCAAACTGTAGTTACTTAGAACTGAAGTTATGAGGGAACAGGTGGTGTTTGAGAAATTCTAGCAGGATTTACTTCTCCGTGTCTGTTTGGCACATGAATACACACACTCTGCAGGAGAAAAAAGCAAAGCTGTCCCAAAACCTGTTTGCGTTAATGTACATACATCGAAGATTATAGAGAAATAAGGAGAGTGCACGTGTGAATACCACTGCATTATGATTTTCATGTAACTTATTTAGGATAAGAGTAAATCCACAATTAAATAATACACAGTTGTATTAATAGAAAACTTTAAACAGAGGAGCCTTGTCCTCCACACTGAAGGAGAAATTTAAATTCACAATCTCTCACTTAAAGATGCTTGCCTCTTACTTCTTAGATATGCAAATCTTTACATCAAGCACCTCTACTGAGTGAATTGTAAAGGGAGAAATAGTTCAGGCAATACTATACAGATTAGCATTTAAACATGTTCTTAACCCAGAGCAAGCCTATGGCAATTCTGTCCTTGTGAAAGCAATCCTTTCATGTCCCTTTTAAGTGCCTTTTCACTCACAACGTCCTCATCTATTCAGGGATTGTAAATACTGGAGGGAAGGTTCTAATATGTGCTTTTAGATGCTAGAAGTGACATCAGTACATGATTCCGTTGTGATGTTGTAAAATAATGTGCAGTTATACAGAAATGCCTTATTACCTGAGGAAGTACTTTGTGTGAGAGGAATGCACTATCTCAACACAGAAACATATTGATGTTTCTTTCCTGCTCTGCACTTCGACAGGATTTGCTGGAGAGTGGTTCTTTTCAGCTGTCATGTCTTTCTTGGAAGTTATATCATTACATAGTTTCAGACATTTAAAAAAAAGCCCACAGCACCGATTACAATTCAGTTAGTGGTATTTCATTAACATTAAAAATGCCAAATCAAACGCATAATGAGACCTCAATTCAAGCGCCCTTATCTTTGTTTTGTCTCTGATTTTTACAACCTGGAGTGAAGACTGGCCTTTCAAATACCCTTTCTGTATACATCCTGTGAAACAGCACTGCCCAGATTTAGTGAAGTGCAGTCTGCTAAATTGCAGTAAATGACTGAAATTTCGCTTCAGTGATTTTTTTTCTTTCTAGAGAGCATTTTAGTGTTGATTACCCTGTTGTGCTACCCACTCAGAAATAATGAAGGTGGATTCTTTCACATAGTCCCATCACTGTCCCACTTCTTTAATTCCTAAACTGCAAGAAGGGTCCTTAGGAAGGGAGATTCCTAGACCACTGCTGCTGTATTTTCCTCCAACAGAGCTTCATTCCACCCAGCCATGAAAGCAAAACACTGACCCAAGTCAAAATCTTAGTTCAGCCTCAAATTGGAGATGAGGCTGAATTTTAACCTCTAACATGTTCTGTCCTTTTTGTATACTGGTGTTGTCAGACTGGCTGCACAACTTAGGTTGTGAGCAGCAGTAGCAGAAGAGCATGTTCCACCCTGCAAAGAAAATCCTACCACAGAAACTATGAGAGAGACATTGGCTCATTAGAGATAAGCTGATAGGGAGGAAGAAGAAAAAGGGATGGAATGGCAGCCAGGGCCACCACCCAAGTGAGTTGTTTTTTGTAGTAAAATGTTACAAGATTAGAAATAAGGATCACATTTTACAGTAAAACATGGGTCTCATTACTATAATCTAATGCTTGACTTTACTGCATTACCCTCAATATTTTCCTCTCCTGGTCATTTAATCACTTTTTTCCCCTGTTCAAATATTTTTGCTGGCTGGCTCTAGCTTTTCACAATGCTGTAAAGCTCCTGGGACTTGTGTACGGCTTAGTACAACTTCATGCTCTGTACAAATCCAAATGCATATTTTCTCCATCTCTTCTCCATCTCTTCTCTTCTTCTCTCCTTTGTAGAGATGACTTGATATAGTTGCTAATAATTTATTGACTATTCAGAAGACTTTAACATAAAAAACATGAACATAGTTGATCAGATAGAGAGGGAAAAGTTATTGATCAATGCAAAAGAGGGTGAAGAATTCTCTAAATTGATTAAAGAGACTAACATAAGGGTATCTCTTCACTACTCCAGCTCTCTGCTCAGCTCTGCCTTTTTTTTGTTTTGTTGTTTTGGTTGTTTTTAATTCATTAACAAACACTAAGATAATCCTGATGTGCAGAATGATTGTCAGCAATGTATTTGCTACCTATCTGCTTAAAGCTTACTACCTCTGCAAAAAATCATCAGCAACTCCACAGGATAATCTCTGCAAGGTAAATTCACTTTATGGCTAAACTGTGACCATTACAAAATGAGAGTAATTTACATCTAGATTAAGTCTCTTAAAGTTACTGCGCAGTCACTGAGATTTTGTCACATCCCTGTTTTTCTCAGTGGGAAACAAAATCCTGAAAGGCCTATCTGTCCCTTTTATTTCTTGGTGACCCTTATGAGCCAGACTTTTTCTACGTCCTTAGATCTTTTGTTTTACTCTTGCACAACCAGCCCAGTTGTTTCAGTTTCACAGAGTATTTCACTGTGGATCGAAACATACACCTTATGCTGTTGAATTACTAAAACATAACTGACACCAAGAAAATACAAAAAAAAGGATGTAGACAAGGATGGCACTCAGGAAGAAGCAGTTAGTGGAGATCCCCAGATTATGTAAATCAGGATAGCTCTGCTGTTATCAACAGTTACTCTGCTTTACACCAGCTGAAGTGATGGTTAGCTCTCTTTCAGCTTTATCAGCCTTTACACTACTCCACTGAGGTCCTTGACCTTCCTTCTTAGTTTCAGATGTATCTTCATGTTTTTACACTCTTCATACTGTCTGCTGTTTATGGAAGGATTAATTGATGACATCTTTCTGCATGCAAGAGCAGGAAGCCTTTTCTCAAAAGCATAAACACTACATTTTCTGTGTGTCAAACCTGCTCTGCAGAGCCCTCTACTATTGTGATAGTCCATTCTAATTTACAGAAGTATTGTCTCCACCCACCCTACCCCAATCTGCTGTGAAGTGGCACTGGAGCTGAACTGATTACTCTGGTGTTTACAATACTCCGGAGTTATAATTTTTATTATAAGTCAAAAGGAGAGCAGTTATCTTAGCCTGCTCCAGAGTTCATGTGAAAATTGTGGCCTCTTTGCTGAATATGAAAATGTCAGTAATTTTATGCAGACGTATTTCTAATTATCCAGTGGTATCTTTACAAAAATAAAATTAAATCTTCCATTTTTTCATTTTAACTCTCAAAGTGAAACTTCCAAAAAAAAAAAAAAAAAGAATGTGTTTGCTATGATAAAATTGAAAGACAGAATTACATAGAAGCCAAGAATATATCAGGATATCAGGTGAGATTTTGCCAGTAGCAAATGTTTGTTTGCAAATAATAAACCCTGCACCAAGGAAATATGTAATGAATATGCTGGAAAAGTCCCTATTTCCATGGACATGTTTTAAGTGCTTTTGTGAAATACGATCAGTTCCTTAACAAATTAAGGTGCATAAATGAAAGGTTAATTTACTGAAAAAAAAATGTGTTTGGGTCTTTGTCAAAATTAAATGTTTAAGGAAAATGGAAGCTGCATTTAATATATTATATACCAACACTAGCAATTAGAAAAAAAATATCAGTGTGTTACAAAATTTGACAGTGTTTCAGAATTTGTGGTTGTTACATACCATGCATTTACAGTGACCAGGAAGAGGAATAGCTTCCTCATACAACAGGGTCTATTGGGAAATTGGGGTAAACCAGGCAGAACAACTAAATTCTGTCCTGGGAAAGTCAGTATCTTGATTCCAATAAAAATGATGTGCAATAACTATTAACTTTATGGTTAGAAAAGCTGCAACTTAATGAAACTGTTGTACTGTTTTTTTGAGACAGCAGTAAATTGCATAAAATGAAATTAACTACAATTTTTTTTTTTTTATTGCCTAATTATAAGATTTGAGAGTCATGTCATCGTGTGTATTTGTATAATCCCTATGAGAACATGTCTTCACTAGTGACCGTGGCTTCTAGACAGTCTTTTGTTAAATGTATAATACTAATAATAGTGCTTAGACATATCAGGAGAGAAAACTACATTATCAAGGAAATCTAGTGAGATACCTCCTACTGATTTAAAAGGGTCTATGAAGCTTAAACTCATCCTAGAAATGTTGTGCAATGTTGTAGAAAAAAAGGAGCCTGCTAAGGCTATTTAGACGTGGACATATCTTAACTCCCTGTTGCTATTTTCATTATCATGATTTTAAAGGGAAAATGCATTATATACAGCAATGTTTTCATAGTCTGGAAGTCTTAACTATTTCTTTAGAAATGGTGAGAAGTAAGGCAAGTTCCGTAATAAAAGGGAAATAAGAAAGCTGTGCTGCCAGTAGCAATTTGATAATGTTCCTACAAATCTTTAAGATAAACGTACAAATGACATAAAACATTTGTTTTATGCACCAGTTGACATTATAGGGCCAATCTTGCCCTGTCCATAAAATACGGCTCAATACAATAAGGTAGGAATAATTTGTGGCAAGATTTTAACTTTCCTGAAGAAAATGGATGAAAGAGTAAATGAGAAGGAGAAGCATGTGGGGCTGAACAACAGAACATAGAGACAAAGGAAGCTAAGAAAATTTTCAAGCCAGAAAAGTAAATTGCATGCCAGGCAGAGTAGTAAGTGCCTACTCACAAGTTTGAGAATGTTATGTTCTGTTTATTTGTCAATGACTTTCCTTCTGAGAGATATATGCATAGACGGTTAGTTACTCTGTTGAAAAATACTGTATTAAAACTAATATATCTAAACTCAAGATAAGTGGGGAGGGCATCAGTCTCATATAATTTTTTTTTTATTGAATTACTGACTTTGAAAGAAAAATACAGTTTAAGCAGAAAGAAGCAGACATAGAATTTATGTCTGTTTGGTACTTTCACTACAGAATCAAAGAGTATTAGTGCTCTGCTTATATTCCAGAGGGCATTATTATTTTTCAGGGTAAATTTCCCTAACTGAAAGGCCATAATGCAAAAACACAGCATCCGTTTTGTTCAATCTATTTTACTGGCAGAGAGTATAATTCAACTAACTTCCTCCTATGAATTAGAATTTCCAGTCAGCCCGTTGCCAGTTCAGAGTGAACCTCAGCAAATCTATAGATGATAACCAGAGCTTAATGACATTTGGCAGTTTCATGGAGATGTATAATTTTTTTTTTAGCTTGTGGTATCTCAAGTAGAAATGAACTAGAAACTTAACATTAAGTACAATTCAAACAATGGCCACAAACTGTCTTGAAGGAAAATTTTAAATTAATCTGGTAAAAAGCCAAAGCAGATTTTCTTGCGCAGCACTATTTTGACCGGCTAACTTTTGAATAGAAACTTGCTGTGTTTGGTTATTTATAGCATCTCATTTACATATATAATCCAGCTAATTCTGTGTGGAAATGCCTTTCAGAATGTGTTTTTGTGAATGTGCATTTCTTCAAGACCCATGGATATAAGCATTAACTAAAATAGTATCTGTTCTTCACTCTTGCAATGCTTGCAGTCAGACTTCTATAACAGTCACATTGTCAGAATATTTTTCTAAGTAATTATGGAAAGAAAAATGGAAAGTTCCAACTCTTTAACAGAATTAAAATTGGAATAAAAAGACCCAATAGGGATTAGGTAAAAAACTATTAAAATATTCTACATTGCTAGGTTGCTTCTATAAATGCGACCTTTAGTGAGACTTAAAGGCCTAGAATTTGCCAGAAATAAAAAAAATCACTGAAAGGTAGAGCAATCTGTTGCTATTTTTGTCATTAGCATTTCTTAAGACTAATTATAAAATTCCTAAGGTTAACCTTGTCTAAACAACAAAGATATGAGTAAGGCATGCTTTGAAAGTAGATTTAGTGAAAGGATTTATCTGTGCTGAAGTCACACATATAACTTGCAGGGTAAGTAATTTCTCTGCTGCTGTACCTGGGCTGTTGCTCAGAGCTAAGCCTGACTCAATGAGGCCCAGCTTTAGCATCTCTATAGCACACTTCCATTTATTGCTGTGACTACACACATGTTGTCAGTAGTGCAGTTCAGATACTTTTTTTCAAGATAAGAACAGAAATCCATCTAACCTCCGTCACTTTCCTGTATCTTTGTAGACTGATGCCTGGAGCCTTCTGTTCTGCAGGTTTTAAAACCTGTCCTTTGAGCCTCTCCATAGCCCAAGGTGAAAGCCAGTAAGATGATATGCTTGGAAATGATCTTACACATTTGCTCTTTAGGGCTGAACAAGCTATATAAAAATACCACATTAAATTGCTGGCAATTTGGGGAATTATCTAACAAACAGGTACCACCGTTCTGTGTGAGAACAGATGAAACCTCTTCCAGCTTGTACAAGGATAAAAATAATTATATGAAGGTAGAAAAGGTAAAAGAAAAGTCTTTATTTGTTTAATTCAGTCATTTCCACTTGTGACATAATATTAGGCAGAAACTATTAGCAATGGCTAAGAGGTATGTATAGCCATAGTCTCCTTAGACTGACTTGATGTACACCAGTGCCTCTCCTTGTGGGGATCTTGCTGTGTGATGTGATGTAGAAAACCTATGTCTTGCATGGTCCTGCAAATGGTGCAGCTGTATATATTCCTGGTATCACTAACAAGTGCATTAAGCATCTCATGAGCATATCAGTGGACTGTTGTAAAGACAAAAAATAGTACAATTCATTTTAGGAGTTAAATAAATCTTTTTGTTTGTTTGTTTTTATGCAATACCTTAACCAAAATAGTTTGGAATTAAACTGAAAAGAAAACATGGTTTCTGATTTAGTAACAAAAGCAGTGCTTCAGCTCACTCTCTGGTCACAATATAGTTCTTCACAGAGCTCCATTTTCCAGCACGAACAATGGTTTTGGCTAAAAAACACAGTTCTGGAACTGAATGGTATATTGAGTGGGTGGCTTTTCTTTTTTCTTCAGGGAAGTTCAGTCTCTTTGTTTTATCTGGCAAAATGAAATTGATATCTGGAAACAGTATCACAATATGACATAATGTCTTGAATGCAAAAATTCCAGGAGATATTTACATGCACTGAAGGAGTATAAATTTTACTAAGAAGGGGCTAAATCTGTGCTGCTAAGCAACAAGAATCACTTTCAAGTGTCATTGGCCCAGACAGATTCCTGTATATCACAACTAGAACATCTTGAACTCCACAGAGAAAGTCTTATTAAAAGGTTTTTTTGGTTCAATATTTCTGCACAGATGTATGTTTTTATATACAGGTACAGACACTGGCCTGCTGTGTTTAAAATTAGTAATTGGTTATCAAATACATTATGAAAGTCATAGCCCAGACTTGCATCATACATAGTAAAATTTAATGACCTATTCATCATTAATTTATTCCCTTGACTCTCTCCCAGCAACTGCATTTGTCACAGTGTTTCTATAAAGTTTGGGATATGAAGGAGATGAAGGGCTTGAAGGCTGAAAATAGTTTTTACAAATTACATGTCTGACAGTAGGTAGACCCAGGAAATTATGTATATTGAGACTCTACATAAAAGGAATCCTTTTGCTTTTTAAAAACTCTCCTGTTTCAAATATATTCCCATAGTCCTTGTTTCAGCTTCCCATGCTTTAATAGGGTTAATGCTTCTCTCAAGCAAAGTATTTCAATAATTCAATTCATGTGTTTAAAATTTATTAAAAGCCTTTTGAAAGCATTTAAAAACAAGACCAAACAAAAGGTAATTACCTATGGTCACTGCTTCTAATACAGTCTTGTTCTTTCATGTTGACATTGTCTTGATTTATCTATCTTTTGCCTATTTGTTCACATGTTTATATGGGAAGTAGCTCATATTTATTCATGAGTAGTTTTCTGGGGGCCAATGAAAATGCTACAGATGTATGTGTAGTATAAAGTAGATGCATTAGAAACAAATAGAATTTTTCCCTGCTCTATGTACTATCATTGCTGCACTATCTATGTACTATCATTTTTATTTACGAAACAAGCAAGGAAAATGGTGCAGAGTCGAGAGTATTTGTGAATTCCTTTACAGACCATGATTCAATACCCTAATTAGACCTTTGGAAAAGAAAACAAAACTGATAGCACACCTTATATTCCCAGTAAAAACATTCAGAACCTGGTCTTTACATCTAGATAAACCTGACAAAATATTCCTGGTTTTTCTATTTGGGTAGTATACATATACATTAAAGGTAGCATAAACAGTTTAAATTACTTTCCTGAATAATGTAACACATCTGAACATTGTTTCTACATCCTGAAAAATTAACCTGACCGACCAACACGCAAGATCCAAAACTTGTATGTAATTTGTTAGCATGACAAAGAAAATAATTTAGAAGTTTAATGTAAACCAAAGGATGAGATAAGAATTACTCAGTGTTCCACAAAACAGATCCTATGAATTTAAATTATCAGAATTCTAGTGAGCAATTCTACTTCAGTACAAAGAGGTTTACTGTATTTTTCTTATCTAATAACTTTGAGGTTAACATTTGATTGGCCATTGATTATTTTTCAGTTTCTTCGATGTTCCTTACACTCCTAGACATGGTTAGATTCTAATTAGATATGTATTAAACTGGGTATATTTTTTAGTATGGGAAACACACAAGTTTTTAAAAAGTTTGAAGTTTGCAAAAAGCAAAAAACAATTTCAAATTTTGGACAAATTTAGGAGATGCAGAAAGAGACTGAAGACAGTCAATATTTATTCCTGTCTTTCATTTAATATTCTGGTATGGACTTTTCTGAATTACTAGTTTGGCATCATGACACTTTATGCTGTGGTTTTGTTGGGGTTTTTTAGAGGTAGTAAATACTTATACTTTCATTAACTTTAGACAACAGTTGTTAATGTACATTTTATATAGCTGCTATGAATCCCATATTGCAAAACGTGAATCAGTTAATATATTTATTTATAAATTGATGATTTATCAAATGAAAATATTACCCTAATTTTGAGCTATTTATTTTAGGTAACAGTAAGATCTTTTATAATCCTGCTACAATAGTTCGAAAAATACCCAGGCACTTCTACTATGTGTACTTCAAATTGTATTATAGAATCCCTGGTACTAATAATCTTTTATTCTTTTGGAAATCAGACCAGTCCAGTGGTGAGAGTGTCTTAAAAGTTACCTGAAGGAGGACTGTTTTCAGAGTCACGGCGTAAGTGTACCATCCCTCTAATAAATTTGTCTCCATAAAACATCTGCATTCTTTTATGTATATATTAATTTTCATATATTTTTGGCAAAAACAAACCTCCATAAAGTTGCACTTTTTGATAAGGCCTAGATGTAAGTATTTACAGCTTGAAATCTTGTTCATGAACTGTTCTGTAATTAGCTCCTTTTATTAGTTTACATATAAAAAAATTTTTGGCTATATTACAGGTTATTCTATTCTGGTTTGGCTCCATAACCTAGCACACAGTTCATAGAGAAAATGTGCATTGTTTGCTACCTTCTTCATAAATTAAACTGACTTTTGAAAATATTTTGAAGATGCACAAGAAAATTATATAATTTTTGAAACAAAATTTTATGATCCATTTATCAACATTTTGCGGAATAAAAAAAACCCAAACAAGATGTGAAAATTATTATTATTATTATTATTATTACTTCCATATACTTCTATTTGCTGTCGTTACTCTTCAGACAATGCATAAAACCAACTCATTAACACGCAATGAAGACCAAAAAGGTCATGTATAAGCAGTTCACTGTGCAGTACTCCTTAGACAAAGTTACTCATACATTTTTTCCATTGTAGGAATGGATTTAAGAAATAAAGGAGAAATCCTAATTCAGCAGAGTCAAGGAGCATGCTGTCATTCTAGGACCAAAATAGAATCATTGTTTTTAAACAGAAAGACAGAACATGTTGGAATCTAATCAGGATAGCTTTCAGTGGTATGGCAACAAATACTGTGGAGGTACCCTGACATCTGTTTGGAGAAGGGGTGGCACAGCAGCATCCCTGGGAATGGTTGCTCTCTCAGCATTGCTCTGTGCCTGTGAGCATCTCCTTAGAAATCTCTAGGAAACAAAGGAGGAAGTGGGTACAAGTCTGGGTCAAGAAGAAGCTACATAATTTTTAGGCAGCTATCACATTGTTTAACCTTCCAAGTGGACAGGATAACGGGAACCTCTAATATTCCCTAAGAAAAATTTCAGAGGAAACAGTGTTAAATGTCTTGGTTCTATTTCCATGTCTGTAAAATGTAATGCTTAACAGATGCAAGCTGGAGGAGGAGAAAGGAAGAGGACCGATTCCATCTTCTAACAAATCTGCAGAACTTTCTACTTTACAGGAGTGAAATATTGCTTTATGTTTACAACTGATTCGGTAAGGATGGCTGGGTTTCTGCTTATCCTTTCAACATATTTTCTCCTGAAAAATGTTATTTCAGCTTGCTACTATTGGCCATACTCCTTCCCCTTTCCTCTCAGATATTCAGTGATGTTGAAGACTCAAGTGATTAATAGCTAGGTTTTTGTGGATGTTGTTGGCAGTGGAGTTCAATATAATAAGGTAAAGCTCAGATGGCAGTGATTCACAGTACATTGCTTCTCCAATTTCCTTGTCTCCTGAGCTCCCAACAGCTCCAGCAAGGGCCAGTAGCAGTAGACAAGGTGGTGTAAATGCATGTCTTTCACAGCTTCCCCTGGGACAATTTGGGTTTTCACTATAGAATGAAAGACATACTGAAAACTTCATTTTATTTCTTTCTGTATTTGAACTGGCTTGAACCAGTCCATAAGTAGGTGTTTACAGTCCTCAAACAATAGAACACAGCAATAGCTTGGGAACGTGTGCTCACTGCTGTGCTTCCTCCACTGAATCTCAAACCTGTCAACAATGGTTTAAACTTGATAAGCACAGAGAAGTGCCCGATTTTGCCATTAAATCACTGTGAAGCTGACTGTACTTCTCTGTGGGATGGTAAGAAGGGATTAGTACCTAATCTAATAGATATTTAGATAAGAGACTGAAGTATTTTGAATTATCCATACTGCACTGGTGAGAAGATGTTTATACATCAGATATGAGCACTGATTCAAGGATAGATGTGGCTCCAATTCTTCTCTACAGTGTAACAGCAAAACAGAAATGTCTTTGAAGAAAAAGCAAACATTTTTAGTCTCAGAATCACATGACATCACATGGGGTGTGTCTTGAACTAAACTGTCAAGTGTTGCTTCAGACCACTGTGGGGGGAAAAAAAAAAGAAAAAATAAGAAAAGAAGAAAGAAAGAAAAAGAGAAAGAAAAAATGAACCACCTTTTGTGAGACAGTTTTGCTCACATTTCACACAACTTGGAACTTTGTCTTACTCTGTAGTGTGTGGAAAACTGCAATAGAATGCTAAATAACAATTGCCATGAGCTGGAGATTAGAGAAAAATTTGCAAATATGGAAGCTGTAGATCAGTAACACTGTGAACTTAAACATGAATTTAAAAGTAACTATCTTCTGCAGAAAGAATATATATAATGAAAGACTGGACAAAGGAATATGTACCTTCAACATGATGTCAAAATATATTAAAGGTAGAAATGTATGATATGTCACCTTCAAAAGTGGTACTTATCAGCTGAGAAATCATCCAAAGATCTTTTAGATAGCCAAGCAACCCATCTCAACATGAATTTGATATGGTTTACTTTGTAAATAGCTCTCATTGTTTTTTGGGGTTTTTTTACCTTTAGCTCAGTTAAAGATTTTTGTTTGGTCACTAGTGTATAAGGATTCTTATGTACTGGCATACTAAGAACACTGCTTGCAAAAACCAGTTTTTATGGGGAGGAGGTTTAAAATCACTAGGGATACATAGAAGGTACCTCAATATATCAGACATAGAGGTACAGAAACAGCAAAAAAGTACCTTGATTTGTTGATGTCATGTTTCCAGAGCATAGAGAAATGTCAGATTATCCTTAGGTAAAGTTTTTGAGACATGCTGGAAGATAGAGACAACAGCTCTCTGAAAGTACTTGCATTGTCTCTGATGAGGACACAGAGCAGATGATCACGCCTTTCTAGAACAATTTCTAGAGAATGGCTCATATTCAAAAACCATAAGCAATCTCCCCTGCAAATACAAAATCTTTTATTATTAAAACTGTTGTTAAGCTATTGTCTTAAGATGCTCAAAATGAAAAGGTCTTTGGGGAAGAATCCTTCATACAAATGTAAATAATACTTATAAAATTAAACAAAAAACCAAGATAGACAATATTAAAAGTTAACACAGTTGACACAGTGACTTTGGAAGATGCAAATTTTAAGTTCATCCATAAAAGAAAAAGATTAGGTAACTGAAAGACTTATCAGGTCTTCCCTGCTTTTTGTGTTTTTGTTGTCTTACCTTTCCCTTTCTTTTATAAAAGTTACTATGTTTTGGACGTCTCCAGTAAATATTTCTGAAAACTGTCAGTAATAGATACACAGATTAGAGGTAGAAATATTTTGAATGATCAATTTCCTACTACATCAGGTGAGCAATCATGGGATAGGAGCTCCAGAAGATGAAGACAGGATACAAATATCATATTCAGTTGTCATTGGGTGGATTTTTCTCCATTAATTCATTTCTTATTGTAAATACATCTACTTTCATCTTCAAAATGCCCTGTGCCAACAAGGTCATAATTTAGAATTATTAAAAACAATCCCACCATTTAGAGAATTTTTCTTTGTGTTCAGTTTCTTTTCTTGATATTCTTTGCATTCTATTTTCTTGACAGACGAGCACTATTCAGAGAACTATTGTACTAAGCTAATTGCAAACCCTTTTGTCATATAAGTGAATCCTGGTGAGCCCATCATTCTGGAGCACAGTGTTATTAAGCTCTGCCGAGCTGACTAGTTTGGCCTTGTGTAGTTTTAGAATAAAGCTACAGGATTCTCTTTCCTGTTAACTTTGGGGTTTAGATGTCTGATGACCAAAGTAGCAGAGAGGACATACCATTCTTTTTGCCCTTTCTCGTAGGACTTTAAGACTCACACTTGATGGTCTCTGTTTCCTTTGCAGATTTAGATTTTCTTGTTTATTTCCTCCTCTCACTTATTTTCTACCCAGCGTTTCCTTGGAAATCCTCTTTTTCACAGTGACTGTTACATTGCCTTCTTTGCTTTATGAACTGAAACAATAGCTAACAAGTCTACAGCCCGCCATCAAAGGCTGTAATTAACAACTTCATACACTTACAGGAGTTACTACAGGTTTTGTTACATCCCCATAGTAAAAAAATATAAGGCTGAGAGTGGTATAGTGGCTTCAGTGAAGATAATTGCAACCTTCCATAGATTTCAATTAGAGGGCAATTTATCCCTCTTTGTTTAGCTGTGCACAATGATTTGCATAGTATCCAATACGTAGTGTGCCTGGAAGGCGTTGAGCACTTTAAAATTTGTATGCGTAGCAACACAGGAATTCTAGAAGATTTCTTTTGACCAGAGATCTAAATTTGTGGATGTTTCAACTCATTCAGGTAGTTTAGAAAGCTATTTATTTATGCCTAACCGAAACAGAGCTGGGAGATCTTAGGCCTTTCCTATGTAGGTTGTATCAAGCTGTATCTCATTGTTCTATAATGCATAGACTCCAAAGATACACAAAAATACACAAAAGCAAAACCCAATAACCCAGAAGGCTTGGAGACTTAGAAAGAATTATAGGTAATAAGATAATTTGTTAGAATGCCTCTGGTCTCCATTTAATGTTTTATATGTTCTTTTTAGGTAATTTTAAGTAAGAGGGGGAAATAGCAATAAATGTTAACAATCTAATTTAGTTTTACTAGAGAAAAATTGAATGCAATTAAATTTCTTAAAATAGTTTTAAACTGAAGCCTGTATAAATGTTCCTATTAAAAATATTCCTATTTGAAATCTGAATGAGTGCAATGTGCTTCTTACAGTGGCCAGGATTTGGGATAAATTTTATATAAGTGGCAACAACAACAAACCACAAATTTTTTTAAGTTCAAAACTTCTACTGAATTGCTACAATTAATGATCTCGATGGAGTTAAACAGCTCTCCCAGCATATTTTTAGACTATGAAGGAAATTAAGCAGGAACTTAGCTAAACTTCTCCAGAGCCAAAGCTCTGTTTCTTATACAGCTCTAGAATCTAAAATAAGTACTGGGACACATTCACTACTAGGTAACTCTTGTCACATGAGATTTCAGTCTTTGTTCTTGCTGTTAAATATTTAATATCTGGTTATACCACTTTATGCCTTATAAGGGCACTATATCACTCCCTATATGTCAAGCTCTCATTTCAATGGAGTGGTGTGGTTGGGTGCTGCTTTGAAAACACTCTTAGTTCACCTCTGTAAGTGTCCATATGTTTCTGTAAATTACTCTAAATTTATTTTAAACATGTTTAAAATTTATTTTAAACGTGTCACTGAGTATGTTCTGGTAGAAATTAGGATTTGAAGTTATTCAGCTACAAGTAATATAGTAATAAATGCTTTTGATGTATGAAATCAGCTGATAAATGTAGGGTGCACCATCACTGCCTTTCCATCAGCAAAAGTCTCCAGAGGTCTTAATTTTCCAACCATTCAGATCATAGATGACCAAATGGGGTGCATCATTCCATTTTTGGTCTGCTCGTATGATTTCATGGCATTTCTCCATGACATTGGTTAGCAGCAGAAAATTTTGCATTTGGTTGGTTGTTTTATGACATGAAACACATACTAAATAGGTATAGTCACTGTTCTTTCTTATATTGAATTTCATTTTAAATTTTTACTCTTGTTTTGAATTATTCTTGGAAAGTAAAATATTATCTGTTCTTGATTCCTTCTAACCACTGTATGTTAATAAAAGTCCTTTCATTCTGTCAATGCACAGACTTCACATATGGATAGATAATTAAAACATGCACAGCCCACAAACCTCTGTTTCTCTTTTCTCAGTTAAAAATTTCCTTTTTTCTCACTGTGCACATTTCAGCTAACTTTTAAGTTCCTTATATGGCACTTGTCAACAAACTTTATTTACTATGGTGATAATTTTTGATATAACTCTTTGTAAGAGATTCTCTCTTCAAAAATTTTAAATTATGCTTCCTTCATGCTTGCTTCTAAAACTAGGAAAATTCTGTAAATTATAGTAATAATTTATGATTTGCATAAATGGGAATGTCTCTTCTTCAATAAAATCAATACAGCAAAAAAAATTCCCTGTATTTTCTCTTTGTTTTATGTACACAGTTATGTTAAATACTACTGAGGTGTACTTCATTAATGTGCACTGCCCCAGGGCATATTGATCTAGAAGGTTATTGCTTAAAAAAATGTGTGGATGTCTTGAATTTACTTGATCTGTTTTTATTCACATGTTCTGATTTTTTCACCTTTTTTTTCTTTCCCAATGGCTACATTCTTATACTTTCTGCCAATGAAATTTTGAAGAGATAAGAAGAGGAAATAGAAAAATATTCCTTCAGCAAGTAAAGCCACTATTACCTCTTTGATAAATCATAATTCTCATCAAATATAAACCACCTTGATGCATAGCAGTCCCTACACACTGCCACTGTGTCCGGATTTTTGATGTAAGTCTTCCTATACTGTCATCTTCATCAGAAACCTTCTGTATTTATTTTGAAATATGAAATTATGTGCTGGATAATATTCTGCTGGTTTTTCTTGGTTTCTGGTCCATCCACACTAAGGAAATTATTTGAAGCTATCTTGAATGTGGTGCTGTGCTGTACAAGTTATACTCACAATATTTCACTCCAGTTCCCTGTTCATGCCTCCCAAACTTAATGTCTTGGTTTTATCTCTTAAAAAAACCAATATATTTTCCTTCTAAAATGAAAGGCCTAAGATGTAGGCAAGAAATATATTAAGGTATCCAGACAAAGGCTGAAAACCCCTTATGATAGTAGGTTGCACTGTTTATCTTTGGTACTAGATAATAACTATATTTCTGTCCTAGAGGTCAGACCTCCCCCTCCAAAGAAACCCCAACCCCAAAACCCCCACAAAATTCCCCTTCCCCCAAAAGAACCCACAAGCAAGCAACCTCAACCCAAACTGAACAACAACAACTGTATAACCCAACAAAAACCAACAAAACAACATGTTCTATTGAGCAGTTACCAAAACATGCAGAATAGAACAGATGAAATTTCTGCTAAAACAAAGAATTTAAACTCCAATATTTTCCTTAAAAATTAACTTTTCCCCAGATACACGAGCAATCCTGGCACACTGGTGGCCTTTCTTACCCCTTAATCTAAACTGCTAAGGCCTATTGTAGTTCTCTATTCCCAGCTAACAATGACCTACTTTAAGCTGCGGATTTCTGTTAAGTAAAAACCCATTAAAAGGAAAAAAAGTTCCCTCCAGGCCATCTGTTGTTTATTTTTCCTATTAGCAGCAAACTGTTCTCTTGGAGAACAAGGGTCAGTCAGCTCCACAAGAAATGGGAACATTTTGCCCTTTCATTTGCTGCTGTGTAAATAGTAGCAGGTATTACTTTTCCCTCACAATTGTTTAAACAGGTAGAAGTGCGTAATGTGATAATGCAGTCTTTGCAACTATTTGTATTTGAATTCACTATAATACATCACCTGTATGTGCATTTATGAACTCCTACTCCATGACATTTGTTTTGGAAAATGGCGCATTTTTCTGACTGAAAATTTTCTTTCATTGCATGTTTAAGCTTCTGACGAGATAATGACTTGACACATCCTACCAGCATTTCTAATATTTGTATTTTTTCTTTAGTTTAACTGCATTTTGTTTAGCTAAGAATATATTTTCTTGTAAAAATTAAAAATACCACAATTAAGGTAAAAATGAGCAGTTTAGGTATTGTTTTTCCTTCTGAAAACACACAGCTATTAGCCAGCTGTACAGAAAAGGGTGAGGAACCTTACCTCATACATTTTATGTAGCATGAAGAAGAAGAAAAGAAATAGAAATATGCTGCTTTTGTGATGATAATTATATACACTTCAGGTATAAATAGATTTATTTTTTAACTAATTGAAATACAAATACGTACATATCCAACTATTTTTACAAAATCATCTTTTGCAGCCTCTAAAGTTAAGGAAGGACAAAGCAGTAGGTGGTATCTGAAGATAAGGATAGTGAATCATATAGTTGCAGTGAGTAAAATGCTGAGCTTTTAATGAGACATATAAATAATTGCTAACACAGTCAATGAGATCTTTCCCCCTCATTTTAATTTTCTAAAATTGGAACTGTGTGATGAGCAGTGAATTTTTCTTTTCATTTATTGTCATGATTAATAGAAAATTATCTTTATAATGTTCCTCAATCTATTTAGAAGCTAAATATGAGTCATAGTTCTTGAGGCAAAAAAGAAATATAGACCAAAAATGTATTATATCTTTTGGTTGCCCTCCTCACAATTGCGTCGATCCACTTTAAATTAACTTTATTAAAAGTAAGCCCAAATTTCTTTAATTCACACGATGTAATTCAAGTTGAACAACGCATAAGATGAAAAAGACTCTTCAGAGATAAAACAGGAGACTGACAGCAATCAATTGTAACTTTATTCATTTCTATAAGCATGTTGTGATGAGCATATATATATAAAAACTTTGGGAGGTTTGGGGATTTTGGTGGTTAATTGATCCTACCAGTCAGTCTGTGCTAGTACTGATTATAGAGAAGGTTGTCTCCTCTAAGGAACAGACATTATTTTGAAGGAATTATGGCACCGCTCTTAGTCAAGCTTTAGTGCTTTACTATCTTTTTTAGTGCCAATACTAAATGATATACTATGTAAGTGAAGTATTCAAACAATCATTTCCATACACTGAATTACTGTCCCAGTAAGTATTTGCTTGTTCTGGTTATTTTTATCACATTTTGCTTTTGCAGGATAAGCTGGAACCATTAATGTGACAGTTTCAGATGATTATGCTACACCCATGCCAGCACAATTTATTTAAGCTACTTTTTTGCATCTGTTCCGTAACACATACTTCAAAATATTCATCATACTGAAATATGGAAAGCAGAAAGGTCATTGCTTGTGTTTTGATTTCCTTAGCTTCCCTGCTGAAATGTAAAGTCAAACCACATTGATTGTAGAGGATCATAAACCTATTTCATAAATTTTGATACAGGACTATAACCAGTGCTACAGTGAGCAAGTTTGAAATAAAGGAGCCCTTTTTTAGGAAAGACACATATATAAGTCAGAGAAAAACTATTCTGTTTGAACATATGTTACAACTATTTTTTAAAAAAAGTATAACTTTATTGAATATAAACATTGTGAAAAGGTAGCCTAATAGTGTACAAAAATACCAGTCACCACCCTACAGGTTTTCCTTCACCTTCCTCAGGTCTGACAAGCATCCTAGCCTGACATTGATGCACCACTTATGAGGCAAGGAGGAAAGACTCTCTCCTGGCAGAAACTCCTGCTCAGAGCCCACGATGAATGGAATCTTTCCCCTGTTGGAATCAGAAGAAATGTTTGCAATGCTTTCACTGGAGCCAGGCTTGAACACAGTGCTATGGGTTAAAGTTTACAATCTATTTATAAAATAGCATGGTAATTTTTTTGTTATTGTTCTGAAATAATAATGTGCTTTCTTTATTCATGCTATGATACTGTTGGCTTGGAACCACTGCATTTTAAGCATAGCTTTTCACTGAGCTTGCCTAATGGCAATCAAGTCACCTTTTTTCTTTTCACGTGAGTTAATATGTAAATTAATGAGAATCATCAAAGTAAGGAAAAAATGTGGTATTATAAAGGGAAGAAAGTCAGTGTAAGTAAGCAGAAGAAAAATATTTATGATTCTTCTTTACTCATAATATTGTAAACAACAAGAAATAATAATGGACTTTCTGTCTACCAAAATTATATGTAAATGGACCAGTTCACTCCAGTATGTTTTAAAGACAAACTGAAGAACATCAACAGTTCATCTGTGACAGCACTTCAAATTATTATCTGTAAAAAGAATTAGGACTTTTAAAACTCTGTTATAATTATGAGTAGTCTCTTTCTCTTTTTTTATCAGAGAAAGTGAAAAAAAAAGAGAATAAAATATTTTAAAATTTAGGGTTATATCTCTCACAGCCATACGACAAAGCCTACCATTTTTCAATGGAAAATATCTCTAAGGCCAAAGATAGAAAATGGAATATTCAAGTAGACACTAGAAAACTGAAGACTGATTTATTTACATTGCTGATTGTTTGCCCCTTCCCTTCTGTTCCCTTCCTATCTATCCTAGAGGTATGTCTAGCATGCAGTTTTTTCATAACTCGAAGATCCACAAAAGATTTTGACTTTTGACTAAAACAGGAGATATTCTGTAATATCTCAGTAGGCATTTTGGGAAGACAGAATAGTTTTCAATTTTTTTGAAAGAGATGGTATAAAACTGTAGATTTTTTTATAACCTATGGTGTAAAAGACAAGAGAGTTGCATGACTAGAAGATCTTATTCACAGGATGAAAATGATAATGATGTATCATTTTGGCAATTAATGACTGAAGTCTCAACTTCTGTCTTTTTTTACTTTAGACAAAAGAAATACAAAATTAAACAGTTTATGATTTCAGAATTAAGTAAAATTTTAAGTCAGAGCTACAAGTGTTAGACACAAAAGTACAGTGGGAGAAAAATAGAAGAGAGCAGGGTTTAGAAAATCCTGCTGTCACTGTCCTTCCAATATCACTAAACAGAGATTCGAAACCAACAAAGGGCTGTAGTTGCAGTGCCTTTATGATTGCATTAGTATTCTGTACTCAGATTCAGCATAAAGGTCAAATGCATTTCAATCGGTTACATTCACATCTTTCATAGCAGGTAGCACATGAATGAGTGTGTGTGACCTATTTTTTTTTTACTTGAAACGCTGAAAAAAATGAGCTAAGATGGAATGCTGGATAATGTACAGCACTGTACAATTGGGGTAGGTGAGAAATTTTATTTTGAACTTTCCGTCCTTGGACTTCATCACATTCATTAAAGGTATAAGATAAAACATTCCAGATACAAATCAAAATTTGTATTTACTGTTACATTACTTCTAAAAGTGACTTTAGACATCTTTCTCCCATAAGTACTCTCAGAACAGCCAGCTACTGCTTCAAATTTATGTAATTCTCCCTTGGAGAGTAGAAGCAATGTTCCAGGCTTTGCACAGGATGGTGTTGTCTGTACATATCTTCAAAGGCTTGCAGTTTCCTTCTGAGTGAAACACACAATTTCTGATACTGCTAGCTCCTATTGTCAAAGCTAGCTTTAAGCAAAGCAATACATGTAGATGACCATATCACAAGTTTTCAGTTCAAATGGTATTTGCTTTTTTGCCTGGGAAATGTTAAATAATACCTAGATTGGTTCACTGGATGCTTCTCATTTCCTGAGTATCTGGTATTTTGCTTAAAGGAATGTTTTCTTCCCTACTCATTCTTTGGCTTCTTTAGTGCTCTACCCAATTTTAAGCATTTTAAATTATAATTTTAAATATTTTTCTAACTTACAACACTCTGGAAATTGAGTCAATGACATTCGGTCTCCTTTCTTATCCTTCCTTTTCATAATATAATCCACCTGTCATAAAAAATGTCAAAACACTCCTGAAAACAAACATGAGAATGATTCCCACGGAACGAGGAAGCTTTGTACTGACTTCAACTTATGAACGACAATAAGATGGAATGAGAAGAGAATAAGGACTATCACAAAAAGCAGAGGGAAGCTGTTGATGCTGGGTAGACATTAGGGCTATTGAACAGCAGGGTTTTCTCTTTGTGGATGTCAGGTCTCTCCTAGGAAATCATTTGTATCAGCTGAAGTGGCAAGAATTCAGTCATAAAGAACAACATGATATCAGAATTCAATCCATCAATTCAGAGAAAGCCTCAGTGGGGTTGTATTACCTTTAGTTCTACACCTGTTTTTCTTTTAGTTTAGAGATGATATTATTACAGATTTTCATAATATGAAGTGGAGTGAGATTTCTCAGTTCTGATAATATTAATGTCTGTTTACATGGGAGGATAAACTTTTGTCAGAACCCCAGTGGGACAGAAGAATAAAAACCTTATATTTAAAAAAAAGCAAAAATTCATTTCCAAGCTCTGGCCAGGAGGTGACAGGATCATTGAAAAAAGTGTGGAAGTTATCCAGCCACTAAGTCCTTCTCTCATGTTCAGCTGCACTGATGCCTCCACCTTGGTTCTCAATAGCCACTGTCCTGGCACAGGAAGAACAAGTCTGCCATGCAGGACTGTTTGTACCAAGTGCCCCAAATCCAGCCAATAGATATTCTGAGGGGTTTGTCTTGACCCAGTAACAGCTGATCCCAGAGACTGAGAACCCATCAGCAATTGGAGAATATTAATTGGAAAATATGAAGCACACCTTCTTGTTTATTGCACTGCTAGAAACCTTGGGCCATGAGACAGTTCCACCATGCAAATACATTGTGGTAAATGAGAATAAACAGGATCTGTTTCAAAATACACTCTTTATAAAAAGTAAAATCCTAATGCATATACATCCTCTGAGTCTCTTCATCTGTAAGTAACTTAATTTTTTTGCCTTATTTCAGAATTAAAAAACAAAAAAAACTAGATCACCTAAGTAGTGAAGTATGTATTTCTTTCAGTCAGTTATTTGCTACTGGAGACTTGAAAAATAGTTCTGGAAATAGAAAATAGTTTTCACAAGAAGAAAACTTCTCTTTTACAAAATGTTGACCTATGCAATCATAGGTGATGGTTGTAAAATATGTCATTGAACATACACCATACATAAATAAAACATGCAGCCTGGAATTGCACCTTTTTCACTACATAAAAGTTGTAAAAAAACCCCTGAAACATACTGATTTACTGTCTGAATGCTTTATTTCACTAGTTGTCTAAAGCAAAGTGATTACAAAAATCTTGCTTGCACAGAATAAACCACAAATTATTATAATGATCAATGTCACCCAACTTAAGTCACAAGTCTGTGATCCTTTTAATATTGTTTTGTAAAATCTATTCTTTGGATCTTGTAACAATCTATTCCTATCTAACAAATACTTAGAGAAATTTGAGCTTTATATTTGAAATAATAGATATGCACTGAAGGTTCATTATCAGTGATGCAGTTTCTAAATTGAGTTCAGGTGCCATTGTTGCCTCAGTGATGGCATCGATTCCCTTGCGGAGGGAGTCATGTTGTTCCTGGAGATACCACTCACATTATAGTGATGCATCTAGCTGCTATACCCTGAGGGTGGTTATTTTAATCTCCAAGGCATTTGTTGATTTGTCCAGCAGTAAAGAATCTTTGGTTTGTGAATTCAGCCCTACAGAACTGATTGCCACCTCTGTGCTGATACTATTGATTCCCCTGAACAGTTTACTGATGCAGTTCATCTGGTGACCAGTGATTGCTCTTGTGAACACGAGCAAAAATCCTATTCCAAGCAATAGCACCTCTCACCCATGACGAGTTTTAATGCTTACATGAATGTAGGACAACCCAAAAACATTTTTCCAAACATAGGTACCAGCCCAGGTACATACGGTGTAGCCACTGTTTGGCACAAGTTTGTGCTAGCAAAGCAACATAAGTCATCTAATGCTGAGACAATCAACCTCTGACTTGCGATAATTTCATCTGCACTTTGTGCTATAGTGCAGTGGTTATCCCACAAAACCTTGTGTTCAGTAAAGGTATGTAATCGTTGGATAACTTAAGTTACAAACAGAGCAGTGTTAGCATCAGATTTCTGGAAAATTTTTGAAAGTCTTAGTGAACGAAACAAAGTGGAAGGGCATCCCTACACACAAATATATCTCCCATTGGCAGAGTTCTCCTGCTGGTGAGGATGGCTTCCCCAGCACCTGCTGCAAGTAGAGGGGCTCTCAGCTTCAGCCTCTGCCTTTTTGGGCATATGAGAGAATCGGCAGAGAAGAGGGCAGATGCTTTTTGCTAAAAGCAATTGTGCTTCAAGTGTAAAGAATTATAAGGCTTGATACTGCAATCATTTTTGTATTAACTGACAATACTGAATGATTGGACAGATATGGACTATGCAGTTAAATAAAGGTCTCAGTTTTACCTCTATAATGACATTGCAGCTTGCAGGATATGTATTTTAGTTTATCAAGTTCAATATTTAAGTGATGAAATAAATTAAACATGTAAATCACTTCTACTTAAATGAATGTAAGAAATATTTAATATTCCTTTTGTCAATATTAATAATTAAGTAGCTTAAAAATAGAACTCAAGATCTGATTTATCTGTGACAATTTGTTAAATGGAAAATGGTTCATAAAAAGAAAAACATCTTCAAAAACCCTTAACAACTGAATTTCTAATAATGAAGTCGGAAATATCCAGGGTAACTTCAAAATCCTTTTTTGAAGTTGCTAGGAAGACATAGGAACTTAATTTTTTTTTAGCTAAAATTATTAAAATAATATTAATATAACTTAAAATATTTATTGTATGGTCAAATGTATTTACACCTATTTATGAATGTGTATGTGTGTACATGTATAAGAAAGAATACACGTAAGACTCTAAAAGTCATCTTTGTAAATACTAAAGGGACTATTTTCTGAAACTAGAAGGAAGCTAATTAAACCGGCATGTTAAAAAAACCCCATGGCATTCTATTTACATATTAAAAATATCATTTATTTCTATGCAACTGAAAGTCAGAGAGAACAATTAAAATTAGACCTTAATGGTAAAACAATTAGTGGGATCAGAATGCCAACCATTCAGACCGGAGTCTTGTGACTAACTGAAAAGATCTGATCTAATTTCTTTCAACTCAGAAATAGGCAGAAATTTTAAATCTGTTTTGGGATTATTTACATGTGCTATAAAATTATAGATTAATTGCCTTAAGGCATTTCTGGTAAAATAAGCTTTAAGTATTGCATACATCTAATGAATTAATGAACTGGAAATTAAAAAATGGAGAACTCATTCCAAGTCCTTCCATAAGCACCTAAGTTGTTTTGGGACAAGAAATAATCACAGTTCTTCTGTACGTTTTGCGAGCAATGAGAACTAGACTTTCAGATCTTGTGCTGTCTAGATGTCAAAAGCCAAAATTGCAGCAAATTTCAATTTCCAAAGGTTAATTTAATTCATTAGAAGGAATCTACAGGAATAAGCATGCCAGTCTACTTGCTCTTCTACTCCTCTTTCTTGGCATAGCAACACATCAAGAAAAGACAAAGGAAGAGGGGAAATGTAGTTGAAGAGCACACAGACATTGCAATCCTATCTTCTAGGGAATACAAAGAAACTGTGCATATTTAAACTGACCTTTAGAGTCTTTGAAATTCAGTGACCTCTTAAGAACCACAGGGTTGGAACTGACATGGTTTTGCTCCTTTGAAACTTGACCATTAATGTTTACATATGTAAAAAAGAAACTGTGATTAATTTCCAAGTATTTAAGGCCAAATGAGGTCAGTTTTTCTAGTCCTCTGAACCGTGAAATCAGAGTAAATTGTCCTCCTTAAAGCTGTAGGTAGACAAAACCATCTCAATCTTCAGGATGTTAAACTCTGTGGCTACAGAAGAAAAAGAACAAAATCTAAGTCCTGCCAGTGATCTTAGCTCATAGGAGTTTTAGGAAATTAATTTTTGAAGCAAACTTTAGTGGTCTTATTTTGTCAATTTTCATCATAATCTCCAAAGTGAAAAAAAATTACGTAGACTCCCTCCTAGTGTAACAAAGGAAAATATCTTCTGAAAGTTTCATGAAATATGTTGATATTGCTATATGAAAAGTATCTAAGAAAGATTTAATTGACTTATATTTTTTATCAAAGCTTTTTCTGCTTGAACTAGTATTCTCTGTCTATATACAAAAAAGCTGAGGAAAGGGAAGAGAATAGAAAATAAGAAAGAAAACTTTCAACCACCTTTGTTTCATACGTAAAAACAACAAAAAAATTCTTGCAAACTTTAGGAAAGATAGTGTCCAAACACACCACATTCGAGAGAAGCTAGTGCAGTACTTTCTCCATTCTGAGAGCAATGTAAGCAATTCCCCCTTTTACCTGTCCACCCAAAATAAAACTGAGGATGGGCTTTCTCTGGGTGGGACCTAGAATTTACAGAACATATAATTCTGTCTCATTCAGTAATAACAGTAATATTGGTCATCTTTTTTTCCTGAATCTGGGAAACCTCATATTTGCAAAGTATCCTGTGAAGTATGCCACTACGTGTTATCATGGTAAGAAAGTGTGTATACCACATCAGTACAAGTTTTTAAACTGCTTTTGCTGATAGATTATTTCTAGACTGCATTAGACTATAACAACCAAATACTGTGTTTTATATTTTCTTTGTAAATTTGGAAATAATTACCTTATTGGGTAGCTTTATGTATCCATGCAGTAAATTATAGTGGTTTTCAAACTTACCAAACTTTTCCAACTCCAATTTGATACGCCAAATTACTTGAAATGTGTAAGTGCTTATTTTTTGCTTCCTTTAATGCTTTGTGTGATACCTTTGAGGTCTTTCCAGCATAGAGATATCTTTTGTGAAATGTGATCCTCAGACCTGGGGTATTTTCATAGCAATGCTCACAGCACTACCAGTAGAGGCAGGATAGCTTTCCTATTTCAAATGTATGTTCTCCATTTTATTTAACCAAGAAGTACATCAAGCAGACCTTTTTACTGGGACACTGCATACATAGGACATGTAGAGATGATTATTCAGGATGACCTCCTAGCTCTTTCTGAATCACTGCTCCACCATCTGGTACGTGCTCCAGATGTATGTCCTTGTGTGTGGCTTTAGTATCTTTGGATTATTAATTATTATGATTTGCTGAACATTTTGAGTATTTTTAAATTCTAAAAAAGAAATATTGAATGCATTCTGCAGTTTATTCTACTGGACAGTAAATTATTAAATGTACCCAATATGCTAAAAATTTAAACTTTATAAATTGTAGACATTTTCTTTTTTAGCAAATTAGTGTATTTTTCTTTTTTTTTTAAATAGGATCTGCATCAGATGGCAACAAGTCAGTGTAGTGGTATTAATAAATTCATTGTTTTCTAAGAAATTTGACTGTGAATATTTGAGATAATTCCATTGATGTTAATGCAGTTAAATAGATTAAATAAAATCAAAGGAAAATAATATTATGCTACGGCTCACTTTTATGATCTTTCACTTGCATTTTCAATACTCGGATTTACAGGTTTCCCTTAATGTTCCCAAGACTTAGAAGTGTCCATCAATGGAAATTGGGTTTCATATAGGCATGCATTTTCCTTCATATAATCACTGGGCAGCAGAGTAGCCCTGGAGGTCTTGAAAGGAGTATCAATCACTTACTTTAAACATGCTGACTATTTTCAGTAAATTGAAGGAAAAGCAGAAGTTAATGTTCTCTTCATCTTTTTTCTCTTGACACTTCACTTCTTTGGAGGAAGTGTGTAAATAAAGAATGCTAACAGTGTCTCTGCTGCTGTCCTTGAATAATCTTTATCCTCATACACTTCTTCATCACGTTGGATTATAAAATAAGTCACATGGAGACTCTGGCATTTTTAATGCATGGACAAATAGGTAAATGTTAAGATTGCAAGGATTTTAGCTGTGCCAAGCTGTGTTCTAGGTACTTCTGGATTTCAGGGCCATGCTTATAATAAGCTTAGTAGTGAATATCTCTGAAATTAAAAGTAGAACAGAAAGAAACATGCTCCTGAAAATATTGAAAACTTATATTTCAGTTGATATTCAGGAAAAGTTAAATGGTAGTCTATCACCTCAGTAGCTTGGGACGAATTTTCTTACCGAGAGCCAGTGATATGTGATAAGGCAAATCTAAAGCAAATAACAGTACTAACCCTGAAGAGTAGAAAAGTGCTTGTGTTAGTACTCCAAAAACCGAATTACTAAGTAGGACAATAGGGAATAATGTCTTTTGAGTGTAGAGAGTAATTGCTGCTCTTAGTATGGAAAACAGTTTTGAATCACAAATAGATAATTTTTCTCCTCCTATCAGCTCCTAATGTTTGTTCCTTTCTCTTTTTATATATTATTCTTTATAATCAATCTTCTCTGCTGAAAATATATTTTCTGAAACCTGTCCTTAGAATTTTTCAGACCAGTAGACTCATACACTTCCACAAAACAAATGTGAAACAAATAATCAAAAATTCTGAGTTCTGTCTCATCAGGCTCTCTTTTCAAACCTATGTATTTGACATCTATATATATAGTGAATATATAATCATCTTGATGATTAAGGTTGTCTGTAGTGACTTCATGCCACTCAGTAAAAAACCACCCAAATACACTTTATATGAGCATGGATTTCGAATAATACAGAATGAAGAAATAAACACAGAAATATGAAAATCCAAAACACGTAAATCTTTAATTTACATAAGCTGTAGTAAATTTGTTCACGTTATGCAAATTATATGTAGGGATAGGAAGTAGTAACTCCACCTAATTTTATAAACACTTTCAAATATTTGCTTCAGGCTTTTTCAAAGCTCCCCAAAAGCTTCCCTCTCTCTGCTTCAACTGTTTCTTTGATACTTCCTAGCACATCAGACATTTCAGTGGAAAACTGTATCACATACTATTTTCCCATTTAGTTTTCTGTTGTCAGACGGTAAAGAAATACAGCAAGTGGTGCAATTAAGTGAATTCTTTTTTCCTCTTTTCCCTTTCCCTTTGTACAGGGCTATGAGCAAAGTACCATTAATACTTTTTCTTCCCAGTTATGTAACTTTGGTATATAGCACTGGTATAACTTCATTGTAGAACACTGGCAAGTTTTTGCTAATCTACACAACTGAAATTACTTGTCACACTTCAGTACATTTCCTTTGATCATAACGATTTGCTGTTATAAAGTATCACAGAGATAGACGTTAATATGTTTTGTAAGAGAAAAACCTGTACTTTTTGTTATGACAAATAAACTATTTTGGACTATGCTCTATGATTTTATATGGATTTTATATCAGGGAGAAAATTCAATGCATATTAAACTTTTCTTTGTTTCTCCTGCCTTTCTTTTCCTCTTGCAGTACAATGTATTCATTAAAATAGCAAACATATGTTCACAGAGCTGTGACCAAAACTTTGCTAAACCATTCAGTGAGTTTTATCTAAGTAACTCTTCCAGCACCTTGTGAAACCTCTCTAAACCTTGTTAAAGGTCTTGCTAATAACTTTTGCATGGTAGTAGTGTGATGAAGTTGCAGGCATAGTTATATGGTTGGACTTAGGTATATGCTTTCAGACTTTGCTCAAAGGTACATTTTAATTGTTATATCTTTGTTTCTGCAGCCTTATCTGTTTTTGTATTTTAAGTAGTCATTCTTTTGGACCCATCTATTAAATTAAATTATGTGCCTTCAATCATACTAGCTGGTTAATTATCTATCTACAGCTTATTATTTAAGTATTTTGACAGCTAAAAGTAATTGTGTGCATTTCATAAATTTATCACTGTTTTTCAGCAGGGTAAGTGCATTTCAAATAGCTTTCTTAAGAAGTGCTAAATTTCAAGTCCTTGTCAAAATAAAGGGAATGTTCTATCATTCCAGCTCATTCTGAGGTGATAAATTCATTGATTTGACTTAATACATATGTAAACCCAAGAGTATTTGCATACAAAATGCCACAGGGCCTATAGGACCTAATACGAATGGTTGAGTGTTATTATCATCTGGTAGCACAGAGCTTCCACATAACCACCTATGTGTTGTACAAGGGAGAAGGCTGGAATTCAACCATGGTTAAGCCCTGAAAAAAAGGTTTTGGGATTTTATCCATGCACTCAGCACTGCTGCCCAGTTGTTGATTCTGCACATCCTGAGATAACCAAGAGCAGCGTGTCACTGACACTGTGGATGGCTTCCATTTAAATCCCTTCATTTGGATTTTATTAGAATGGTACTAAAATGGAAGAGCATTTTAGTTTTAGGAGCATTAATGCCTGGATTTTTAGCCACAGAACTGATATTAACTCTAATGGGAATAGTAAATCCCTTGCATTTTGTTACAAATACCCTTTAGTGAATTCCTACGACTGCTACTCATGTTTAATATCCATTCACTCTGTTTATTTTCAGGTTAGTGTGGTTTGGGGTCTGACATTGATATAGAGACAGTGAGCACACTCTGCAGAGAACATGCTCTGTTTCCTCAGAGCTCTGGTGAATGCCAGCCCTGCTCCCAGAGCTGGCCAAGTTGAGTCATGTACGGTGCTGTTCAGCACCTCCTGTATCTGATGACATGAGGGACAGACTTTGACAGGTTTTGGAAGTGCAGATCACTTGGCTGGTGCCATAATGAAGTCAAAGGGTCATGGAGGGGAAGGGAAAGATTGGACTGAAAATATGAGTGAGGGGTACTAAACCCCTACTAGTGCTATGCTGATAAGAGCAGTGTCTACAGAAATGTTTCTGCTGATTATATTCAGCAGACATCTGGATTCTGTTTTTAGCACAAAGATGCATTTCTTGTGTGACCTTGAAAAAGACATCTCATAAAATTGTTGCCATATTCAAGCTGACTGTAAACTGTCCATTCATTTCAATGAGTTATACTGTGAATAAGGAGTGCTCCAGCCTGCCTTGATAAGCTCATGGGCTGTACAGACATAATTCCAGCGGGCAAGACAGACTTAGTAGAGCACTAATGTAGCGTTATAAATGTTGACAAATGTAATAACTTTAGCTGGTGAACAGCAGTTCAGAGTGACGGTAATATTTTTTTGCACTTCATAATAGCTGACATTTCTCCAATACTTTTTCCTCAATAGCTCCTCTATGAATCCATTGTTACTACATTAAAATAATTGTCCGTAACTGAGGCCTTTTGGCACACGGAATAATGAAATCTGCATGTAAAATGCAGACTAATTAAATACCATTTTTACCTGTAAGTTTGCTGAGTGGCATTTCCGTAGTGGATATCTTCATGTTGTTGCAATCACAAATGATTATCTCTACAGCTCCAGGGAGAGACACATCTGTCTGAGAAAGCACACATATTTTCATGGCAAAAAACCCCCAAACCCACAACTTGCCAGAATGCACAAAATTCTTGTTAGAGAGCAGGGAGGGGAACACCAAAGTGTATAGAAATTTGAAAGGGATGGATAATGCTAAAATAAATGATTGAGCTTGGTGGTATCAGTGAAATCACTAGCTATGCCTTTACTACAAGGATGTAGAAGAGGAGTAGCTGCCTCACAGCATCCCCGCCGAGGGCCCTGTCCCTGAAGTCACACGACCTGGTTTCCTTGTAGCTCATGCCAATTCAGGGAACAAACAAAACAAGGTGTTCCTTGGTGTGTTTGGGTAGGTAGATATAGAGAAGTTGTAATGTTGAATAGTGTCCTTTAGAACAGTAAAAATAATATATTTTGCTTACTTTTCTTTGGAAAGAAGTCAAAAGAGCAAATACAGTATTCTGTATCAGACTTCCCTACTGAAAGCAGCCCTGTAGTCTGCTTGTCTGCTTTTCTGCATTAAGATCATAGCATCCTTTCTCTTTTTGTCTGCTTTGAAAAATTCATTCATTCTGTGAAAACCTGCTGGAGAAAGCACGCTTTCATTCTGTTAGAGTTGCTCAGACAGTCTGTGTCTTCTACAGATGCAACAGTGTTAGCTCAAGAATAAAACAGTGCAATCTCCCAATCTGAGCAAGGTATTAACAGAAATACATGCACACACAGCCATCAACTAAAATTTTGAACCCCTGAAAATCAAACCATGAGATAATTTGTTGCAACCTTAATCCAGAGCTAGGGATTCCATCCCATTCCTGTTTCCAAAACATACTTTCTGACCTTTTTGACAGTGGCAGTAAGTCTAGTCTCTTTTGCTCCTCTGAAACCTGCTGCTTTTCTCCAAGAGCACCATCTGAAAAAAAACCCAAACAAACCAGCTACAAAATCCCCTCACTCTCAGACATGAAGTATTTCTTCTAGGTTGATACTTAGTGATATTAATCAGCCTTTTCTTTTATTTGGCTGTTCCCACAAATAACTAAATAACATTTTCTTATAAAAAAATAGAAGCATGCTAAAATTAAGTAGCAGACTTTAAACAAAAGAATGGGATTATCCTAGCCATTAGACAGAACATCTGTGCACAGCTTCTTTGGAAGGTCAAATGCTGAGTTAAATACTGTGAAGGACTGTTTCTGTCATGCTAGCTAGACACATGCACATCTAAAAAAGCAGGAATAATCAAATTTCATACTTTAACAAGCAGATTGCATATGAACGTTACGAAATAATTTTATAGGGGAAATACTTCAATTTGCTATAGTGGGTTCTAAATGAAATCAGCACAAGCAAACCATATGAAATTGGGTTTATTCCCTCAATAAACCTGTTTTCAGATTCATAAGTTCACAGTCAATAGCCGGATCACTCTTAATATTTGTTTGAAATCACCAGCTACATGTTATTACTTCTACATGCACAGAAGGAAAATACTTTGCTTTAATTTAAGGACTACATTTTCCTTTCAGTCTCTCAGCAGTCCTCTGCTTGGACATCAAGTTGTAATGTTCAAGGGGTATGGATGTATTGGCAAGAAGGTGTTCTCTGATGTGTTTACAGAAATTTTCTGAGATGGTGAATTAAAGGCACTTGAGGATGCATTGATACATGCTGAGCTACTGTGAGGAGACAGCGGTTTGTGCCAATGTCAGCTACCAACTGGGAGGGGCAGCAGCATCACAGGGAGGCCCTGCAGGGACCAGAGAACACGCCTCCAGGCTGGATGGAGCACACACAGCAGGGTACACCAGGTGGTGCTGTGAAGGGAAGAACTGACTGTCCGCTGCAAGGGGATTCTCCTTCACAGAACTGCAGCTACAAAATACAGCTGCCTTCACTGGTTGGAAGAGCAGCCTAAATGATAACAAAGTCTTCTGGGATTTTTTGGTGGTGGTGGCGACAGTGGTATTTTTTGTTGGGCTTTGGGGTTTGTTTGTTTGAGTTTTATTTTTAAAATTTTTTTCAATCTCATTGGTAGCTGTGGATATTTACTAGGAATTTTAGGAAAAAAGAGTAAGAGGTCTTTTTGAGTGGTTTGTTTTTTTTTTAACTGACACATCTTAAAAATTACCTACTAAAAGTGAAAAAAGGTATGAATCTGGAAGAAAACCCTTTTCCTAATTATTCTCGCTCACAATGATTTCCAACCCATCTTGTGTTTTTGTTATCATAGAGTAAATGGAACCTTAGTTTACTGAATCTTTAAAAAGAAGACAGTTTTAGATGCATGAAATGTTTCCTGATTATTGTGGTGATACTCACTGCATTTAAGAGACTCCTGTGCAATATCCAGTCAGAAAAGGTAGCTCCACCAGCCTGTCCATCTATATCCTCAAATAATTTCATCAAGAAACATGAAGTATGTGATGTGTGAGTCTCTGTGCCTCAAGAGGGAAAAAGGGCAATGAGATATTTCAAGGTTTTGTGAAAGAATATTTCCCAGGAATCTTTGTGGAGCTACTTATATAGAAAGTCTACATACAAGAACATTGACGATAAGAACCAACCAGATGTTCTCCATTCAGATGAATACCAGTTTCTTCTTTGCAGTTTATCAGTGTGAGATCCCACTGATGACATTATAAAACTTAAAATGACAACTTCATCTTCAAGAAATTGAAGACAAAATATTATGTGCTAGGATACAAGAATTTGCTTTGAGACGTGTACGGTATAATAAATACAATACTGGTAATATACAATTATTTAAAAAATAATCTAACCACATAATTTATACTGTTTATTAATATATAATTTATGGAAATGTGTATCAAGTCATTATTATGTTTGACTGTATATATACATACATCTATGTAATTCCACATCTAGAAAAAGTATGTGGTTGATGTAATTAGCATTTGCTACTGCTGCAGTTGAAGCCAGTGATTTGCTTACTTGTCTGCCTATAATTCCTCTATCTATTGCTCATCTGACAGCATATTTCAGCTAATTTCAGTTTTATCTGCTCAACTTTGGCTGCTTCTTCCAATGTATTATATTTTCAATGACAGTTAAATGACTCTTTTCTCAAGATGCAGTTTAATATGCAGGATGATGATTTGGTAGTTAAATAGTATACTGCGATATGTAGCAGTCCTGATGAAAGTTTTAGTGTGATTTGTGCTATGGAGTAAAACCTACCCTAATTACATATCCAAAAGCTGTGGAAAATACAATGTGAATGTTTAGATATAGGGGTGGGGAGGTTTCAGCTTTATTTTTTTTCCCCAAAGGAATAAATATCGGCTATCCTTTTGTTTATTTATTTATTTATTTATCTCCTGTAAAGTACAGTTGACTTTTGCTCCATGGGAAATAGGAGACAGTAGTGCATACATGGCTTTAAAAAAGTTATTACTTTATATGTTCATTAAAGCATAAAATTAAAGTTAGAAAGAATAGCTTATTAAAGGCTGTGCTGCTCATCTTAAGTACGGCGCTCCTAAATCTTCCCCAAACTCTCTTTAAAGGTTTGCATTTCATTTCAGCTTTTCCCAGGCTGCTACTTGAATACATTTTCTACACAGATCAGCTTCTACAAAAAGTACCCTTCTTCTAAATCAAACAGCAGATATTTTATATTTAAAAGCTGCAGAACTGCATTATTTCTGAAGTGGATCAGGATCTCTCTTAATCCAATAAGCAGTCTTTAAAGACCAGTAGGCAGCCTGTGACTTATTGCTGTTTAAAGACTAATTTAGATGGTGGTTATTGCTACCCTTTTTAGATGTCATCAAGACAATAGCAACCATCAAAATTTCAGAATGATAATTTGTTGTGAAATTTATATTTCCATTTTCAGGTTACAAAACGTTTCCAGAGCCTCAACTAATATTACTTTTCTTTTTAACTTCCTGGTTGCTTTCTTAGCCTCATTGTTTATTGTATATAGTTCAAATGTAGGTGCTAATTTTCTTTAATGTCCATTATAATTAAAAACATAATTTTCCTTATACAAATTGTGTCTACTAAGAAAAGAATGGCTCTTTTGAAAATATGGTTCAAAATGGAATAAAAATAGAAACCTACAAAACATCACCATAAATCTGGTTTTCAATATAGATATTCACATGTACAAGTAAGCGTTTTTTTAAAGATATATTTCAAGTTTTCTTATCACCTTTAAGAATTAATATAATTTCAAGGAATAGCAAGTATAAATTAAAGGATATTCTGTCTGACAGTAATCTCCAGAAGTTATTTTTCTTTTAAGGCTAGCAGAAAAAAAAACCAATCAGCTTTAACACCTGGAAATTTAATTTCTTTTTTTTTTTTTGAACATGTATAATTTGCTAATAAATAATGATTTTCAAAATATATACCAGACACCTCAGAATCATCTCTCCAAACAGTGAACCTTTTCTACCATCCTGTAAAACATCCAACAATACTGTAGTATGCCATCTATTTGCAATTTTTCTTTTACAGATGAAATGAAAAAAATCAGTTTAAATTGCTAACCTTTCTGAGATTCTCTTGGAATGAAACCAATACATGTAAAAATTAAAAAGACTTGTCCTTCTCTACCCACCAATACACACTATTATATTTCTAAGATTGCAAAAGGCATTCTGAGAAAAGAAGTCCAGCACAGGTTGTTTCTTATGATGACTCATGACAGAGAGATTGACATACATACATATATATATGTATATATATATATATATATACATATATATATGTATATATATAGGCCAAACAAACATTTGGCATAGGTCTAAAGTAAAAATGTGGATGGAAGAAGACAATGTTTAAACTTTACCACTGACAAAAATGGGATTGCAAATCAATTTTCAATATATTGACTCAGTGTTGCTGCCATGCAGCTTTGGAGCTATGGGGCAAGGCAGTTTACTGTCAGGATAAGGATGTAAAAGGTAGGAAACATGATGTGTTGGAAAATCAGCATTATTCCTGTGATGTTAAATTATCCAATCTTGAAATTGCTCTACAGGTTGAGTGATGAGATCCTAGGCTGATTTCAGCTAAATTGTTGAGGTTAAAACTCAATGGTTGTTTTTTTGGTTGTTTTTTTTTTTTTTTTCCCTGTTGTTTTGTTTTGTTTTATTTTGTTTTTAATTAATTTGTTTAGATAACCCTGTATTTATTCAAGTATTTTAAATGTGAACTCATAAGTTTGAAGCTGTTCCAGTTCCCTCAAATCTAGGTCTTCTACCTTTTGGTTCCTTATCTCACCTTTAATTCTGCATAAAGCCCCAGCTTCAAGATTGCCCATCTGTAGTCTGCCAGCCACAAGCACAGTGCAGAAAGGAGCATATCCCTCACACCTCTGTGGTCTGGTGAGCTAAGCCATAACATGGAGGTAGTATACATTAGTTGTCACATTATAAAGCTGAGCCAAAAAATGGTTAGGTAAAACAAAACAGACGACTTGCTTAGATCAGTTACATCACCTATAATCCTGCAGCTGCCAGATTCGGGAAGCATTATTTTAATTTTTGCAATAACAGCAATGTAGAATGCAATTAAAGTAGTAAATCTGCAACACCGTTATTTTAATTGTTGTGCCATTAACTGTAAAATGTTGTATAGCGTACACAGGTGCAAAGGTGAATGAGGAATAATTTCTGCTCAAGACTGTTACTGAGCAGTAAATATATTGGTACATTGAATTGGTACTATGATCACAGTTGACGATGGACAGAGATTATTTACAAGAGCATGTAGTGAAAGGACAAAGAGGAATGCCTTCAAACTGAAAGAGAGTAGATTTGTATAAAATATTAGCGAAAAATTTTTTACTCACAGGTCGAAAAAGATAGCAAAGATAAACTACTGTCAATAATGCTGAGCTCAGGATCAAGAACTTGGTCATCACTGTGATTCTACAGAAACTGGAATTAGTTTTCTATTATGCCAAGTATGATCTGCCTTCATTTTTTTTTTTTATTTTGGTGCTAACACAGCAGAGGAATTAAAGACATCAAGTAAATAAAGCAATTAATATAGTAGGGGAGAAAGATCAGCCTTTATCAGCGGAACAAACTAAGCTGATATTCAGAGGTGGGTGTTACAGGTGTTAGCTATGATGCTCAGTCAGATAACCTTGACACCTTAATATATTTTTCCATTTTGATGCTGAGAAAACCTTAAGTATAGGTTATGATAAGGATAAACCAAACTTTTAGAAACATACTGAGTACAGTTCTACAGCTATATGTTAGAGAACTTTTACTGTTAAAAACTGGATTGCTTACAAATATTCATAGTGGTATAGTAATTTTCAAGTAAAGATATATTTTGTTTAGATTTACATACATCTCCATGCCAATGTCAGTTTTAATACAGAGAATAAAATAATCTAATATGTACATAGCAGACTATTACAAGCATTGTTGCTAACTATTTTCTAATGTTTAGATTGAGGACTACACTGAAGCATGAGGGGAAAATGGTGTGTTGTTGGAAGAAAAATTCTAATGCTCTAACTGAGATTGCTGAACTTTGCCTTTTCATTTCTAAAACAGGCAAAACTCACCATGAGTTTGCATATTGAAAGTTACTGAACAGCAGTCAGAATATTAACCATGGCCCTAGATAGTAGTCTACAGCAAGTCACAAATGTTAAGCTTATGCCACAAGCAAGAGTCTGGACTTCTCCTACAGCAAGTAAGGTTAATGTGCTGGTTGGAGCTGGAGCTTAGTAAGCAAGAATGGAAGTGTGCTCACTCTTTTTATGAGTTTCCAAATTCCTGTTGCATTTACAGGTAATTTCAGGATAAATTCCCAGATGCTTATAAGTTTTCTCTTGGGATCTGCAACAAATTATCTTTCTCTGACCAGTGTCTTGAATAAAAAAAATCTTTGGCCCGTTGCTTACCATAATTCAAAGTTCAGATCACCTAGCTGTTAAACTGTTGTGTTTTGTATCTGCCAGTATTAGCAGACATAAATGTGCTATGTGTATATATCCAAAAATAGCTGGTAGGGTTTTACATTTACACTGAGTTTCCTTAACTCCCTGGATGGAAGTTTGAATGCAAGCTTTATCCTGCAAGAGACTGATCATTTCGCAAGGCAAAGCTGGTCTTTCATATGTATGTGTATGTGTACTGTTCATGTCTTAAGACATTCAACAGTCACAGTGTTTTTCCCTCCATTTTTGTGGAAAATGAGAAATGATGTAAGTCTGGTCCAATGGTGTCACATATCTGGCTAGAAAGTTTGCATGCCTTCCTATTTTTGTATGAATTCCATTAATCTCTGCATATTGGTGCCAAATAACTGCTAAATTTACAATAACAATGACCTTATTTGTAATGCAGCAGAGCAGACAACGGGAAGGCTGAGGGAGCCTGTAACCACTGGGTGACAAGGGTGCAAGTTTTCAAGCCATGGAAAAGGATATGATTCTGAGAATAGAATGCAGACTATGTGAAGCAAAGTTGTAACGGCTTCGTGGATTCCAGTCCTGGAAAAAACGTGAGTGATAGACAGTGGTTCCTCCAGATGCACTGGAATGAATTAGTAAAATAATTAACATGGAGTCTGGATGCAAAAGGACCATGGCTTAGAAAACACTGGATGAATAGTGCCAGCCTTATATTGTGTGGAAAAATGTCTGAGATCACACCTTATTAATATGGCATCAGAAAAGGTTGGATTCTATTATGATAATAGGACAATTTTACACAGCAAAACCTGAAATTATGCAGAATTTTTCAGAATAAAGCAGCACTTTGAGTAGATGAGAAATTACTGAAACTGAGAAATAAAGATAGTTTGACGGGCGACATGAAAGACTGCAGCCATCTGGACTGGAGAAATGAAAGTATGGATAAAACAATAAGCATAGACATAACAAGGACACCTAAATAGTGGTTATCTCCAAATGTGTAACAACTGTGAATGTGAGGAACTATCTCTTCATCCTTTCTGCCATTCTAAGAAGTTTGCATTAAGGTCTTTGTCTGTTGCATCTGCAGGAGGACCTGCTTTGCACTTTTCCTCTGAAGTCTTTCAAACAATAGCTTTAATGTAATGGCCCAGACCAGTATAAAGTTTAAGACAAATTCTAATAAAGTGGCTGAGATTTCAAAATACTTAAGCAAATGCTATATATTATGTCATCAAAGTGCTTTTGGTTATGGCAGACTTTTTTCTTTTCTTTAAGTAGCATTAATTTTAAGGGTGGGGGGGCTGTTTGGTTTTTGGTTGATTGGTTGGTTTTGGTTTTTTTGTATGTTTGTTTAGACTACTGTATTCTCAGCAGTTAAGTTCAGACTTTCACCCTTATTTAGTTTTGATGTGTCTATACTTAAGCACATCTGAGTGATTATTTAGAGTTTCTAGTAAAGCCCAAACCTTTGGAGGCATGTTGTAAAGTGGGAAAATAACTAAAAATATCCCTTATGGCTGAACATGGAAAATAGCTTTTGAATTTCAAAAAATCATTTCAAGCCTTGTAATTTTGCAGTATTTTTCCCCTCAGTAATGTGCTTTAATTGGTATAAAACAAAATTGTCCCAAGAAGGCTTTTTGAGAATTAATGGTAAGAGTGAAATCAAAACAGCTTTGAACAATTTGGCCATTCCTTTACATAGAAAGGTAAACATAAGACACAGATTTTCCCATCTTGTCATACTTTGTTGATAAATTCAGTTTCCAAAGAGCAACTGGCAAAAATAGGGAAGAGTCTTCCTTATTTTTCTTTTTTTTTGACAATAACATTTACATGAATAAAGTGTGGATTTGTTATCAGTAACTTTCTTATTAAATTTAACTACTAAGACAAAAAGAAATCTTTATTTTTCATGCTGCTTGATTCTTTCTGACCTTTACAGCTTGTACAGTGAAAGGCAGACTGCTCTCCTCTTATAAATAATATTTATAGTGAGTTTATTTTACATTTTTTTTGTATGTTCACTCAGTGCTATATTGTCTAAATTGCACGTATTTGTGAATGTATGAAGTTTAATATTAAGAATGATTAAGGCACCAGTTCTCCCTTTTTTTTTTAAAACTGAATTTTTAACAATCCCATATCTCACAAAATCATGCTGTTTAGTAATACTTAAATGTTTGTTATTTGCCCATACAATTTTTTTCTAACATCCAGTATTTGAAATTCTAAGAGACACCTTACAGCCAACTGAGCCTTTTGAAGATACCAAAATATTTTTCTGCAAGAATAATCTATATTTACACAAGCAACATGATTTGAGTACCCAGATAAATCTAATTGATTTATATAAAAAATATGTTCATGAAATAGCATAACATCCATTAAGTCGAGGACTACCTGCTCCTTAAAATTATTAAAAAAAGAAAAAAGAGAAAACCAGCAGAAGATGAGTTAAAACTTTTGTAACAGAATATTAGAGCACAAGTTTGTGTACATTCTTTACTAAACTAATGAAACCTTGTAAAGGACCAAATCACTACATGCAGGATGTGCATTCCAGTGTCTTTAAGAGTCTTAACATTTCACAGCAACTGCTGAGCATGTCTTGGTCTTTCCCCTGCCTCCTAGTGATTTTTGAATCAGGGTATCTTAAAGAAGTGATTGAAATAACTCTTGAAAAGAGCCATTTTCCACCTCTCTTGTAACATCTGCCATCTGACCTCAGTATCTAAGCATAGGCAGAAATTCCTGCTTTTAAATAAAACTGAGTTCTTGCATTGGGAATAAAGACACAGGACTGTATGTGGTAGTTTAGTAGCAGGATGAGGGTAGGTAAGTGCAAGTATTTAAAAATATTTTCCATTGAAAATATCTAAAGCAGATAGTCAATAACCTCTCCAGGAAAGCTGAAGGACTCCTTGGATCCTCTCATCCAACACTCTTTGTTCACAAAGAATGTGGAGACACATTTAGCACTGAGGTGAAGAGACCTTAAAAAATGTGCTTCTGGATTTAATACTGGATCATGTCCACTGGAATGATCATGGTTTGCTTGAGAAAAGTCAAGCATGTCTCTTTTCCATTTAGCATCCCTGTCTGCCCTTACATGTCCTTCTGTGAGGATTTCCATGAAGTGGAGAGGTCCAGAAGGCTGGAAGCACGGAATTGCAAAGAGCCACATTGCAAATTGCTCAGAGCAAAGGTCAGAAGGACAGACATCACCAGTGCTGCAGGCAAGGCCACTGCAGGCAAGTTAATCCTTTTCATAATGTCAGCTTGGCTGTAAAATGCAGACATATTGAGCAGGCCACCGGGGAAGCAAAAATCAAATTTGGGAGAGTAGGTCACTTTTCAATGATTTAGGTTAATAGGTTACAGAGCCAGAAAACACCACTGTGCTCACTGAATGAATCTGTTGCATAATCTGTTACATGAAAAATATTGCTTTTAAATATATTTCTATTTGTGTAAGAAATGTATTTTAGCAAAATAATCAAGTCTTAATTTCCAAAATGTTTGTAATGGAAAACTCTACCACACCTCAAAATTCTGCACTGAGATCAAGTTTAAATCCTTTGAACTTTTCAAGAAAAGCAATAACAGATAAGCAATCACTTTCAAAATCAAGTAGTTTGACAGGCAAAGCTCTTTTATCTGGACTATGGATATGAGGGACTCAAAATTGTTCAGTCAACTGGGAAAAAACAGAAGTCTTTGTGCTTACATTCTTTGTCAGAACTGTAAGGTACATATAAATCTTTCCTGTAAATTACTACTTTGAAAATGAGCAATAGCCTTGATTAATTCCCTTTTTAAATATGGCAGGCATCCAGAAAATTCCAAGGATGAATACCAAATATTAGATATGTATGGTAAAAAAATTAATCTGTTAAAAGTGAATATGTTCTGGTAATTAGCCATTCACCAGTCTTCATTGCTAAGGGAGATATTCTTTTCCTTCTCTGATTAATGGGTTATATAAATATTTAAATATATCCTTTTTTTAGCAAGAATTGTACCTAATCTGCTAAGATAATGTCATTCCATGTGAATAAAATATGTAGTTCCTCTTTTGAAATATTTTATAATATTTCAGACTTCTCTGCTTTTTTTCTGGATTTCAATACATGAAATATTCTATATTGTATAGCTTTAGTACTTCACAGGTCTTAGACAGTGTAAGTTCAGTAAAATACAGTGAAAATTCATTGTAATCTTTAAAAAGGCTGGTATTTGATGACTGTTTTCTTGCTGCACCTCACCAGCATATCATTATTCAGTTGCTCAGATGTCAGGAGCCAGATGTCCTCCAGTTTTCTTGACAACTTTATTTTACTTGAACAGCAAGCATCACCAAATCTCAACCAGAACAGCCTCCTTACCAAAATGTCAGTCATAAGTTTAACACTTCACAGCCGGCACACAAGGGGTGTTGATGCCAGAACTCTGCGCCTCACTTGGCACACAGTTTTCAGAACCTCTCAGGAAAACAAGGAGAAGCCTATTTTACTAGGTTACTAGAATATTATTTTGCAAGAAGGTAGTTTGGATGTTCAGAGGATTCAATCATGCTAGAACACATGCCAGTGACTTGTGACCCCACAGGACTGAGGTCGGGCAAAGAAGGTCATCAGCAAAGCTCATCACTGGAAAAGCTGTTCTGCCTCAGGTACTGACCAGATGGAATATCTCTTTTTAAATTGTTAGCACACAATAACGAATCATCTGGCTATATTTTTCTTTTAATTAATGCTTTCTAGGTTACGTCAAGCTCTCTTAATTCATAGAGGGTATAAATTTTGATATTTATTTGATACCATCACTGTGCAGTGAGGTGCATCCTGAAAGAAGTGGAAGATTGCCCTGCCTATAAAGGGTATTTTTCTCTTCCACATCAGGTTGGAAAGCATAAACTTGGGGAAGACAGCTCAGAAAAACAGATGCATTTTGTTGTGTATATAAGGGGCTTTCTACATGTCAGGCTTTCTTTGAGTAAAAATTTTAAGTAAAAATCGTTCACTTAAAAAAAATCACTTTTAAAATGAACTGAAAACTGTATGGAAATTTGAAATTGGCTACTGCTTTTTCATCAAATCATGGTGTTTATGAAGTTATGGCTAAGTTCATCAGTTCATGCTAAACCATTTACCATTCACATAATAATATAAATTTTTGTTTCAAGTAGGTAGAACAGCCTATAGTTATCATGCTGATTCCGTAAATATAGCCAAAGGGAATATTTTTTTCAAAACAAAGGCTGTTTTTGGCATTAGATTGTTCTTTTTAGCAGTATATTTAGCTGAAATGACATGATTTGGCACTGTCAATTCTTTTGAGTCATGATGTAGGACGAAGCATTTTGAAAATAGACTCCCCTGTCTAATATATTTAGAAAAAATCAAACATTATCTGAACCTCATTTTTAACTGCTAAAAACAGCACTAGCCCTTAGAGAAATTAGGCACTGTTAAACTGTATTTGCTGGTAACAAACTGCTGAACTTCATGTAGTGTATGAAGGACAAGTAAAGTAGATCTGGAACACTTTTTAACATGGGTTCTTGTGATCCACACAAACCCAGGAACTGTGTATTTCTTTTGGCAAGGGCTACTAAAGTCACAATTCCTGATACAGCTGTGCTCATACTAGTGTCAGCATAAAAATGGGGGCAAGAATAAATAGACCTTGGTGAAACAGAGGAGGAGATCTCCTTTGCCACTGAATTCATGCAGAAGTGAAGTTGTCCAGGTTTCTATCTGGTCAATGTAAAAAAATAATCTACAGTGAAATAAAGCAGCAGTCACAAAGCAAAATGTATATATTCCTATCACATCTTTTTTGATTCCCATTTTTCTAGGCCTTTCTATCACTCTTCTTTATAATATAAGATTTCTATCCCAGGCGCATAGAAGCAGTTTGCTACCATTTGAAGTGATGAAATTAAGATACAATTTTTGAAAATATGAAGCCAGGAATAAATGAAAAAATTTAGATTCAAAAGGTGAAAATATTGTTAAAGGCAGTATTTTCTGAACTGAATCAGAAAACATTTTGCAGGCAGTGAACCAACCTTTTTGAATCACCGCCTCAGATGGCTCATCTGCCTTTAGGAAAAAGAGCTCCATGCTTTAGGAAAAAACAAAGCATTGTATAGCATAATAAATTTTTATGACTATTATAAGAGAAAATTTTGACATTTTGAGCACTTGAGAATATTAATCTCTGTGGACTACAAATTACTACCTTTGATCTTTTCACATTGTTTTTCTTAAAAATGTTACTGTACCTTGCCTGGCTTGTCAGGGAGTGTGAAGCAGAGCTCAGACTGCTCATCCACAAAGCTGGAGTCATGTGCAAGCAATGTAATGTAATTGTGACCCATCTTTAAACTTTTCTCAGATACCTAGAAAAAAATGAGTGTGGTGCTTCAGCCAAAGGTCCCAAAGAACCCCTTTGCACCAGCAGACATTCATATGTTCTTGTCTAAGTTCTTGAAAATGCAAAGCGACGTGAAGATACAAGTGTCCATCTGCATCATATGGTCTTTACTTTCATTATTGTTCTCCCTAGAACTGAAAGTTGAGTCAAAGTGCTCTATTCTGGTTTGCAAAACTAGTTTATCTCTGCTTAAGTGTCAGATTTCCGGAGCAACAAAATGTCTATACAGCAAACACTTCAGCATAACCGACAAAAATTAACGACATATTACTCATGTGTAAATATTTGCACAATATTCAAATATACCATGCATGTGTAGTTCCAAATATCTGGCCCTGAAACTATCCATATTTCAAGGAAACGTCTCCCAAATGTTCTAATGTAATTTCCAGGCAATATAAATGCTCGTTATATTGGGCAGCTTTCCCAGCCCTGGAGAAGAAAGAAGTGTTTCTTCAGTGAGCCTTCATAATTCCTTAATGCTGATTCGTTTTGCTTCTGGAGTACAGAATTCCCCTTTCTGCTCATCATAGTCTTTCTTTTGTCCAGTACAGATGTTGAAGGGGAAGCAGTTCAAAGAGGAGACATGTATTTCAGAAGTGACAGCATTTGCTTTTAACATACAGACTGAATTAGATATATTTATCTTTCCATGATTTCAGAAGCTCCTGCCTCCTTTAAGATGTAAACATGATCCATACTGCTTTGTCCTTTCTTAGGACAGCTGTGTGAAAATACCTCAAAAGACAAGGGAAGATGGAAGGGAGAAGGGAAAGATGAATAGGAGTGAAGGATTTGGACCAAAAATCCATGTTTGAGTTCATATGGTTCAAATGCTAGTTGCAGCTATGCAGCTTTTCTTTGTCAAAGACTTTCTGTAATAGAAAAACATCTTTAGCCTCACCAGAATAGAGCAATTTAATAGAATTAGTGGATGTTAACATGACATCATGAATAATTTTTTTATCTTATTTTTTCTTATGTTTTGTCAGCTGCTGGGTTCAACACAGATACTTGGGGTAACACAGTAAAGTCTACTTTGCAGTAAAAACTGTAAAGCACCCAAAGACCCATATAAACACAATTTACTGCTATTGTTATTGTTTGAACTGAAGTAGTGTCTAATGGCTGCTGTATTTATAGCATCTTTGTTTTATTCTTTGCTGCACAAATATTGTGTATGTGATTTATATTCTATGTAATGATCACAGATGGCTATAAGAATAAAGATAAAACAAGCACAGAAAGAAAAGCAAATACAAGGTCACAAATGTTATCAAATATACATTTTGACAGTAAAATAAGGTTGTCCTTTTTGTCAGTGTTTCTTCCATTGTCATACCAGAGTAAGCAAACTGTTGTTATGATGTGATAATTGGACTTTCTTCATTAATGCAGCTGGTGGGAGAAAGAAAACTACAATCCACTGTGGAGTCAAAAGAAAAGAGAAAGGGAACTGAAACTTAATGAAAAGTCTTGTAAAGGAAACCAAATTGTTATATTAACAGTTTAATTAATGTAAAAGTTCAAAAGTTTTCATCAGCAAAGCAGAAAATACAGTTTAAAAAGATGAAATTACTTCTTTTTTAAAATTTATCTTTAATTAGGCTTGCCACTGAGGTTTTCCTTTTTGTCCTAGATGTGTGTGAGAATTAACAAAATATGCTAGAAAACTTTAATCAAAAGGTAATATCAGAGATGCTGTTTATTGCCAAAAATTGCAGACATAGCTCTGCCTTTTTCTATGTTCATGCTCCAGAAAAGTATAAACAGATCTAGTAGATAACTAGCAGTATTAATCCAAATATGTTTTTCTAAGCTTCATTTTTAGGATCCTTAGTCTTACTTAAATTTTTGGGAGATATTTTCTCTGTGTGGGAAACCATAATTGTTTATGTGAAATAGCCTCTAACAGTTTTCACTAACAGTGAAAACAAGAGATTCTGGAGTTTTTAAACTAGCTTCACATGCCTATTTTCTTAGGCTTTAGGATGGTTTTTAAAATTATGTTAATGTGGCAGAATGAACTCTCTTTGACTTGGTGTGGTGCTTGCTCTAAAAATTTCCAACTTCAAAAGCTTTGTTCTCCATTAAAGCCATTGTATTTCCACTCTGTATTTCAAGCATCATTGCTTTATAACCTACAGGTAATGTATACAGTTAACTGATAAAAATCTAAAGCGATACAATAGAGATGATAGAATGTCTATGGTCTGCTTTTACTGATCCTTGCTATCATTCAGGTCCAATTTTGCATTTTCCAAACCTGAGATGATATCCAAAGAGAACAGATTGACCTATAGACTCTACCCTGCAGTGTTTTGGGCCAGGTCGCTCTTCAACGTGCGCTCTTTCTGCCCCATGTACTATCCGAACAGGTGTTCCACTGAAGTTTGAATGATGGCCAGCTAGCTCAAAACCAACTAGGGAGTAGAAGTGAAAGGAATCAAGGGACAGAAGGCAGAAATATGGATAGAAGAAAATGAAAAACAGAAAGGAAAAAATTACACTGGAGTAGATATGGGTGAATAGGTATGAGCAAAGCTTAGGAAGAGACAAGGTACAGAATATTGCAAGTAGAAAAGAAAGACATAGAAAGTGAGGAAATATGGCAATAAATAAATAAATAAGAATTTTGAATGAGAGAAAAAGAAAGGCAAAAAAAGGGTAAAAAAATGCAAAAACAAGAATAGGACTTTAACATTTATATAAAGGTAGAAAAAGGATAATTAAATCATCTATTTATTTTTGTCTCTAATGGAGAGAGTTTCTTTGAGATTGAAGTGTATCCATTACTTATGTGGATATGCATTATAACTGTGATTTTAATAAACTTAATCCATATAATCCCAATTTAAACCAATACAGGATTCAGATGTATGTTTCACTTAAGTAATTCAAGATAAAATCACACTCTTTATATAAAATATTACCTCTGTCTTTATGCATATAAGAAAGACTCTGCATTGAAAAAAGCTGCAAAGATGAAGCTATTGAGGTAACTGGAGCAAAAGACTGAAGAGGGATAAAATAAAAAATGTGAACAAGAAATTAAAAACTATTTTAAGTAAAACATGTTGCAGTCATATTTATCCAAGCAGCTCGAGACATTTAAATCTAAATTGGCACTTTTTTTTTTAAATGGTTGTACACCCTTTACATGCTCAATAAACAGAAAGTAAATAGTGTTTTTAAGTAATTTACAGAAAAAGGTACAGACTTAAGTTGTTAATCAATGTTTAAATCTAGAGAAAAGAGAAATTAAGCTAACTTTACTCATTTTAAGACACAAGACTTTAAATTATAGTTAGTTTCAGATTACACTTGAAACATTTATGAATTGTATTATAAAACTCTGGGTGCATATAACTATGTGGCTGGAGCTTAGGTTTAGTGGAACAATACAGTTCTGATTAGAAGGAAATACATTTCCTCTTCTAAAAGTTTTTTATGTCATTTCTGGTACAAAATATAAAATAGTATTCAACCAGCTTTCACCAAATGAAGAAAACACAGGAAAGTACCAGACTCTGCCAGGAATTCACAGTGTCTGGATCTCACCTCTCGTGTAACAAGAGAATACTTACCTTAGGGAAGCTAATTTTCCCTTGTAAAATTGGACTATAATTGTGAAAGCCAAAAACGTAAAATAAGTGAGACAGTTCCCACTAACAGAAAGAAATAGAGGAAATCACATTGCCAGGATCAGTCAGACATGGAGGCAACAGGATTTTTTCCCCATCCCATTTTTATAGCTAGCAACTTAACTAAAATAGTACCATTATTCAGTGATCCTAAGTAATAGGGTTTTTTTAAATGTATTCTGCTAGGATGAACATCTTGATAACGCGTCAGATTCTGTGATATAGTTGCACAGGAGGGACACCATGTGACTTGCCTTAAATATACTACCCATAGAAAACTAGATTTCTTGTGTTCTCTTTGGACAGAGGGCTCGTTCTGTTGTTAAATAGCCTACCATAACTTTCTCCAATTCACAGGATAGTTTGTACAGTTTCTTGGGTTCTTCCTTATAAGGCCATAAAACAGAGAGTTTCAATAGATAGGCTGGTGATTTCTGGTATCCTTTATAAAAAACCCAAACCCCTTAGAGTGAAATGGATAGGGTTTTATTGAAAGATTTTTAAGAATAGTGTTGGATATTACATTACCATTATATACTGGGATTCCTAAATAATAAAAATAAAATACCATAATTGCATGCTCTCTAATTAGGTTCTCCATAAAAATAAAGCCTGCTTGATTTTTTTTTTTTTTTGCTTTTAATGTAACTTGCTCCCTTGCTCCAGGATGCTTTCACCCTTCACCAAATATCTTATGAAAGGCACTGGTGTATAGAATAATTAAAATGTGATATTAAAAGGTCTGAAGTGACTGAAACTGGACAGAATATTAGTGCATATATATGCACACCTAGTTCAAGAAGATATTTTTAAAGCAATTTTTCTTTCGAGCAGGAACCAGAATGTATGATCCCAAGGATGTTACAACTCGCAATTTGCCCCAGGAAAGCTAAAACTTTTGGCTCTCTAAATATTAATTCTTTGATAAAGACAGAATCCTTAAGAGGACTTGAGTTTGGGGAAGACAGGAATACAGCAGTAAATTCAAGTTCCTCTCTCAAAAGAAATCATATGACTTACAACTGAAGTTACTAATAAATAAAAAATTTTGTCTGTGTTTCAAAAGATGACTAGCAGTCCCATTATAGTTCCAAACTAGTATTTAAATACACATCACATATCCTCCTTCTGTGACAGACATAATTTAAAACAAATTACAGAACTCTTCTTGTAAGGTACTGCTTTATGCTCTTAAAGCAGAAATCTGATTAATTTACTCTCAGCTTAGGAGAAAACTGCAAAAACCTGTAAAAATATAAACCTTATGACTGGCATTTACACAGATCCCAGAATTAAAAATAACAGCCTTTCCATTTAATTACTTTGTCTATTAGCTTGTTAGACTTTCTGCACATTTCTAAAATATCAATATCACAGCTAGACAATATAGCTCGGAAGCCATGACAGCCAGATTTGGCAGTCAGTTCATCCATTCTGCTTTCCCTTATAATTTATCTAGTCCTGAGACTATCTTGGAAAAATAGACCAGTATTTCTAGTGACTTTGTTGCTGACTCTGGTATGCAGGTTTCAGCATTACTGAAAAAAAGTACTTTTGAAGGGCATGGTTGAAGCTGTAATCCAGAGTTTGAATTGTGAAAGAGTAGAAGATGAACATTATCAAATGAAAAGTAGATGTAAGAGAAACCAAGACCAAGAATTCAGTGCTTTGATAAGTGTCCATTATAAGTTATGAAACACTCTAAGAGGTTGGATTATGGGGCTAATCTGTGATTTTAAAGAACCTTATCATTTAGGTACTTTTTTCTACAGCCAATCATTAACAAAATCTCTGTATCTAACCCTAAAGGACCAGATACCTACAATTTTCAAGCAGAAAAGCAGAATAAATAGTAGAATTTTCTGTCATTTTCTCTAAATTTGAGTATATGCAGATGCTGTTCTGAAATATATATATTAAAAAGACTGTAAAAATCTCACAATTTAAGTAATGAACAGAATGTTAGAATTGCTTTAAAAGGAACTTTTATGCTTGGTCAAAGTATTCAGTAGTGGTCCTATCTTAAAATAGTGATTGTTTTCTCTGACCTGAAGGTAGAATACTCTACCAAAAATTAACTATCTCATTCTTTTTTTTCTTCAGCCTTATTTCCTAAGTAGCTAAGTCTAAAACTGGAAACTAGTAACAACAGTAAGAGAAGAAGGTTGAATCTTGTCCAACTCATTAATTGAACTGAAATTTCTGTGAAAGGGAACAGTTTTCCTGTGCCTGAATTCTGTGGAAAACCACAGTGCATATGAAAAACTTAGTCACTAGTTTGTTTCAGCCATTACAAAACTTCATCAAATAGTTCCATGGTAACTTCCTATGACACTCTACTCCCGGTGGAGAAATAAAGTCATACTCTGTTCAAGGCTGAATATTCAATTTAGCTTGTGACTTATGAACATCATTATGCCAGTTTAACAGTGGGCTCTCCAGCTCTCACATGAAGTGACTGACAGTGGGAACAATTTAGCTGCTACTTGGCCAAAAAGGAAAAGAAAAAAAAAAAAACCAAAAAGCCTGTGTTACCGGGATATTTGTCTACATCTGCTTTAGTGAATAGTTCAGCTGATGGTGAGGTTCTGACTCAAAGACTCAAAGTACCCATTTCATCATATCATCATATCATCCTTTTTTTTTTCACCCTCCAGTGCAGATGAATCCTAGCTGTGTTCCATGGACTGAATGCCCATTTGCAAGCAGAGTGCATCAGCTTGGCAGTACAAACACAGCTTCTAGCTTACATTAATAAAAAAAGAGTACAGTTCATGCACTCCAAGACTACTCTAATACATTAATATTGTTCCAGTTCTATCTTCAAAATAGAACCCATAGTAGAAATAACTGGTAAAATAGTCTTCATGGACATCATGGAAGTGATTTAAAACTAGGTTTCCATCTATCACTAAGACCAATAGTGGCTATAGCTGCCCTGTATCAATTTTAAAATGATGACAATCTTTAAAACTAAGGTGCTACAAAAAAAGAGTAATTATTTTGATATTTTCACAGTAGCATCTTAACAAATCAGGCTATGGGGATTTTGAAATTAATGCAGTTCAATTAAAAATATATAGACTTATATAGAATATATATAATTTTTCTGATGAAGATTATTTTAAATGAGTATGAAAATAATTCTATAATAATTTTCCTATAACTATCTGTTACTTAATGAATTTATTATTCAATTATTTAATAATGCAATAGAAGCCAGCAAGCTTACCTAGCTTCTGCAGAAAAAAAATATTTGTCAGTGTTACCTGCCTCCTGCCTGTACATACTGAGGAAAGGATCAAAATAAATATTGAGTGTCCAAGTTTCTTTCAACTGTTAATCAGAGGGTTAAAGAATATTCTTAAATAAGAATAAAGAAAAATGATTGTTTTTTACAGTTCTGGCCTTGAGTGGGAAATGGATTGAATTATCAAAGTGGAAATAAGAAATTGGAACAAATGTAATTTGTCTGTCTTACCACTCAAGTCCTCATGAAAAATCACTTTAGCTGCCTTGAGGCAAGAGAGAAGATACAAGCAATTAATTGTTCCATCAATTCAAGGAAAGGCAGAATTTCCTGGTGTTAAGTAAAACTGAAGAAGCAAGTTCCTCTAAATTTACAGTTCTAATCAACTAGTTTAAATGTATAAACGAGGCTGAATATTACTCATCATGTATACTTGACATAAACCTAATGGCATTATGAATTCTATCCTGCTTTCCAAGTTTCTGTAACTTTATATAGTTACCTACATATCTTTTTTAAACAGTTTTGCCAAAAAGTCTAGTAGCTTCCTACACTAATTTTGACTCATTTTGGAAAGTCAGCTGAAAAATTTCTTATTGTTTACCATGACACTTTAGACAGAAAATCGCCTGACACATACTAGGGATGTCACTGGTACTTAATGACTCATGATATGGAAAAGCTGGAGTATTGGCCACATAACATAAACAACTCCTATAGTGCACGTAAAATGCTGGTGTGATCCATTAATAAATAATGGTAATTTTTTAATACCGTGTGGATCTGCAAGATGTTGAACAAAAGCAAAAAAACATGTGAATTAGGTCTTGAAACTGCAAGCAATAATTCAAAACTCTGTGTCTGAAAATGGAAAAGTGCTATAGTCCTATATTTGATGAGTAAGTTGAGGTATATACAGAGGAACAGTTAGATTTGTATTAAATGTTCCTTGCAGCATTGCCGCCTGTGATAGTTTGCAGTCACTGCAGCTACCCACCTACACTTTGACTGGTTTTAAAGTCAGCATTGGACACTATCTGAAGGATATGACTTGGTAGCACATATGTGCTCTGCTACTTATTCTCTGAGTATCTGCTTAGTGTTCACTTCAAAAACCTGAGAGTAGAAGAGAGGGATCTTTAAACTGTCCTAGGCCTGTTCTTTACATTGTACTAAGTATAGTGCCTACAGTTTCTGCCTGTCCCTGGTTACTGTTCACAGATGCTTTAGGGCTGTTGAAAGATCTTTTTAAAATAACTGACTGAAAACACTCAGAGAGACTACAGTAAGGCTCTGGAGTGAAGAGAAACCCTTTCCCCAAGCCATCTGTAGCTTAAGGGACTTACTAGGCAGGAGATTGGCTTTTGCAAATTCACAAGGGTTAGTTCTGCCTGTGAAGATTTTTGCCCCTGCCTTGGAACATGAGGTTGCAAGATGTATAAAAGTCACCGATTTTTGGATATAGCTTGTATGTGAATAGGGAAACCTTCCTGTGAAGTTTTACAGGAAAATGTATTTAGGAGCCTCAAAGATTCACCAGAAGGGCTTCAAATAGGAACATGTTAGAGAAACCCATGATTACTCAGACTGGCTAGTGCTCCTGAAGGCAATAAACGAACCAAACAAAAAAACTGGCAGAAAGCATACAAGAATGTGCCTACATAATTGTTTATCAGTCAGAACTTCAATTATTCATGGCAATTGTACCTAGAAGTGATGTTACTGTAAGAAAAAATTTAAATGCAGACCAGTTTACAACTTCCTGACCACTCCTCCACCCCTGAAGCCTCTTCTTTCAGTTTCTTCAAAATTTTTTATCTTCCACTGCCATTTTATATTACTATTTCAGTTGGACACTATGCTTCAATTCCAAGGTGAAGTGTTATTTAGAACATAAAAGGAGGAAGAAATGGAGCCCAAATAGCAAAATGTACCTGCAGCAACCAACACTGTACATGTGCTTGCCATTGTCAGGTTCTCTTTCCTTTGAGCCCTAAATGAATATATGGAGTTTGCAATTGTATGTTGAATTTAACTAATCTCAATGACTTCTTTAAAATATATATAAAGCCACTTGGAGGCAATGAGAAAAAAAGAAACATAAAAAAAAAAAATAAACTCTTGCCATTCTGAAGCTTCGTGCAGTTTCACAAAATGAAACCCTTTCTTCCTTTCAAACAAACATGTTATGCCTTAACTCCAGGCAGGATATCTCGTCTTAACACTGACATTTAACAGTGGAGCTTCTGCTGGTCTTTGAATGAAAAGCCAATGTATAATGGAGACTTCCAGGCTTCTAAATTTTACATCATGACCATGCTTACAAAATTAGACTTTTACTTTTTTTTTAATGGTAATAATTTATTGATCTTATGGTCAATTAAAATAAATATTTTCTTATTTTCTTTGTTTTTTATGATTTTTGAATTCAAATTTTGTGTTGTAAAAGTAAGAAAATTATATTGGGTTGCAGTGTATGTATCTGCAGTGCAAAATCTTACATTATGGCAAAATTGGACAGGTAGTGGAGAGGAGAATTATACCATTCAACTGCAACGTGCACTGAGCCATTCTTTTACAGCATGTAGATTAATGAGATAGTATTGGAGAAAGTACTTTTCATTCTGAACTAAAGAGTAGTAACAGTAAAAAGTATTACCTTATTTGGAGGGAACTTTCAAAAGAAAATTAAGGCTCCAGAGGCAACTGGGGAAAATATAAATCCCCAAAATTATGAAGAATAAAAGATAAAAAGGTCAGATAAAAGGGCTAGGATAACAACAGGCTTTTCTTTCTAAAAATTTTTAGGAACATGAATCATGGAAGAAAATAAGCTGGAAGGGATCTCTTGAGGTCCTCTGGTCTAATATCTTGCTTGCCAAGGCCTAATTGAAAAGTTTGGCTCAGTTGCTTGCCTTGAACCGTTCGGAACTGAGTCTCTCCAAAGAGGGGCATGGAACAACCTCTCTGGGCACTTGGCCCAGGGCTTGACTCTCATGATGCAGCTGCTTTGACAGGGACAGACTCTTCTCACAGATGCAGAACCTGAGAATACAGATGTTCCACTAGGGAGAAGTCTGAGGAGACATGAAGAAAACCCCAAAAACATAGTGTATAGATATTTATGTTTCCCAAGTCAACCTCCTAGTTTGTACTTGCCATTTGGATGGTAAACAGAATCAAAATTTATCAGTGATGCTTAGGAGACTCAGATTTCTTTGTAAATTTAAATTCACTGTCTGGGCTCAGTTGGAAATTACAGAGTCCTAAATTAATCTTCTCAGTGTCTATGATTCTGTTATAGGACCAAAGACAGCAATATGCTGAGCTTTGGCTCACCAAAACCTGGCTTATGAAATACCTCTTCAAATCCTCGATGCACTTGATCCAAGGGACTGGCTCTCAGCTGAACACTATCATACATCATCATCAACATCAACATCATACAACAAATGGTGCCTTATGAAATATACTTCAGTTCATCTAAGAACTTTCACAGCATCATGGAAATTCAAACATTCTTCTTCAGTGTGAATGTAATAAAAAAATATGAAAGAACAAAATGAGACTATCACCTGTCATGAGAAGAAATTTTAAAAAACACTTTAAGAAGTTTTCTTATTATATTTATTGTGGTATTATTTATAGGTATATTTATTTAATATGTATATAATTATTGTTTTATATATAAAGTCATTGTTATTTTAACAATATTTAAACAAAATATGTTAACCTTATATACAGTCCTGGATTTAGTTTGTAAAACAAAAATAAATCATTAGGGATCAATGTAATATACCTATAGCTTTTATTTTTGTGTGACATAAATGGCATGAAAGACACCTTTTTTTCTTTATTTACATTTATCCAGAGGCAAAGTAATCAGCTAACTTAAAAGAACATAGGCAGTAATCCTGAAATACTTTGCACTAAGATCAAATGCTGTTAGAACAACATGCCTCTGCCAAACTTGAAAAGGCTTTTTAAAATTATTTTCCCTCCTGCAATTTTTTATATATTCTGCATTCTGTATGCTTTTACTGTTGCTGCTTTCATTTCCTGCTTGTCTCTCTTTTAGCATGCCCCCTCATGCTGCCTGTTAAAATGAACTGAATTTTAATAATCAGTTTTGATAATGAAATTTTATCTTTGGGATTTCCAGTTTAGATACCACTGAGATTAATGGGATAAAGGTGAGCTTTTGGTTAAGGCTGCCAGTTATAAACTATCTGTGTAAATGCCCCATGAATTAGACTGTTAAAAAGTAAGTTATTCAGAGCAAACTGAACAGATTCTGTGATCAATATAAGTATATATATGGATTAAATTTTTGTCACTTGCCTTAGGATTCATCTAATGAATTCATTCATCTGATGGTTCATACAATTATAAACTAATAAACACCTGTAGAAAAACAAAAATCTCAGTGAATGACTGATCCTTTCTCAGCAACATTATTATTTCTATATGTTGCAATCACCAACAATTACAACCTGACAAACCAGTACACATATTTTATATTCCCTTTAAAGACCTTACTTTTTTACAGTTTTTATCCAGAAATCAATTTCAGACTAAAATTTTCAAGTAAATAATTCATTTGTCTTGCTATGAGAAGACTTTATGATGTTGCTTCGAAGCCAGCTGGTTTTCTACTCTCAGTTTCTAGCATCTGTTACAGTTCTTGGCCTAAAGATTAAATGTTACTTCAGACATCTAGTTTCTGAAGTGTTGTTTGTAATATTCTAATTTTGCACTCAGTCTATACTTTTCTGTCTGTAAGGGCTATGCATCTATAATTCCTTTCAAAAAGCTATAGTATTAAATTTTTTTTTTCTCTGATTTTTGAACAATTAGGTGCTGAGTTATTTATGACCAGTGATGCTAAGTGCTGCTTTCTAGTAAAATTGGCCCTTGTGTGACAAACTCTATTTTCACAAAATACATTTTCCCAAGGTAACCAGTAAACTTTCATCTAAATTTTAGGTTAGACCTTGGGGGAACAAAATAACACAGGCATGTTTTTCATTGAAATAAAACTTTTTTTTGCTGCATATAAATTTAAGTCCATTGTCATTTAACATTCTCAGAAAGAACTGACTCAATTTAAGCCACATTTCTCTTACCGACACTAATGGGAATTGTACAACTAGTAAAGTTTACAACCCATTAAATATCCAGAGGAAAACATAAAAACACTTCTGCTTCCTACTGCTGTACCCTAATTCAGTAAAATTTGCTGAACTTTTGTTATGCTGATATCAGTGGGAGTTTTGCCACCAGTGTCAGAGGGGATGAATTTTACTCATCCTATCAATAACCTTTACAGAAACATTTACCATGTTTTTGGTGACTTGTTTAGTTCCTTAAAAAGGAACAAACAGAACCTGCAGACTTTTGGGCCAGGTATGCTATTACTGGGTTCCCTGCCGGCTCCCTGGCTCACGTGCATGAGCACACAGGCGCAGGGATGGTTCTGGTAATATTATGAGTTGACAAGGGTCCTTGCTTAGAGTTCCACAGAAAGCAGTTTATTGCTACAACTTGTGAAGGGTTCTAGAGGCAAATGACCCCGAGCACATGACAGCTCGAGCTTAAGTACAGGGCTGTGGCTAACACCAGGAGCCAACCGGGGAATCAGAACTGGGGTACATTATCATAACTGAACAAGGCATCCTGGGAGAGGCTCCTTTCCCTCACCACAATTGATAAGTCTTTGGCACCAGAGACTGTCTTACCAAGAACTCTCTCTGTCTCTTGTACCACAGGTCAGTTGGCCACCACAGTGGACCATGAGCCAGCCCAGCTGTATGGAGGCAAACTCATCCTTGATTCTTTGGCAAGAGAAGGCTGAAGATGGACGTGTGTGTAGTACTGTCTGAAGGTGGAGGGAGTCCACGGCATGGCATGGGTACAAACAGAGGTGCTCAGGGTCAGACTGTACTGAGAGGGCCATTGCTTCCAGTGTGGTGCCTTATGGCTTCCAGTTACAGCCATTAGGAGGGAGTTGCTCTGCATTACCTGTTAAGGGACATGTCCCCTTTTAATTGCAATTCCATCATGGAGTGGTTGCACGCCACGAATTGGCACAACCCTGATTTCATTGTAAATACTGGGCAATGAATGCTCATCAAAATAAGATGCTCTTCTACTTTTTTAAAAGGGGTTATTTTAATTTTTTTTTTTTGGTATGTCTGTCATGCTCTTTCCATGTCTCAATGAAAGGTATCTGCATCCAGCTGGGCAGTAAGAGTCACGTGTTCTCAAGCATGCCTGACATTTTGTCTGTTTGTCAGTATTAGCAATAATAAACCTAAGCAGTTGAAAGTTGGGAACAGTTATTTTTCCATCTTGGCTTTACATGAAGCCAGCCAGTAGGGAGGAGTTGAAGGAGAAGAGTTTCTGTTATGTTACATTCACCAGAAGGACATAACCTGGTTTTATTGGCATAGGCATACTATATCGAAGACAAAAAAATAGTTTCTTATTAAGTAATTTTGAATTCAACCTAAATCACTCTAAGCCTCAGAAGAAGATACATTTTGGAGGAAAAAAGGTATGCATTTGTGAAATGAAAAGGACTGTCATATAAGATATATTGTAAAATGCATGTATTATGATAGTTTAAACACAACAATATGTCTTCTATCAACTTTTCTTCTTTCGAAAGACAAGGCATGTTCATCCATCAATATAGGAGGTACACTTGCAGAACCAATTAAATTTTAGATTTCTGTAAGAAAAAACATTACATGACAGATAACCTTTTCAAACATTATCATAAAATATTATATTGTTATTATATTATTAACCATAGATCATAAATCATTCTCTTGGTTTGTCTTCATATACACATGACTAACAACTAACCAGTGAAATTCAAGTGTTAGAGATAGATGGATCCCAAATGAAATTTTATAATCGAAGAAAAAAATACCGTGAATTTCACACAGCGCTATTTTGATTATCCTGGAATACATTTGATGTTGAATAATTTTGGAGCAATTTGAAATAGAAAGCAAGAGCTGCAAATGCCAGAATAGTTCAGCAACTTTCTCAGTTTATAAACTGCTGTGGCAGGTACTTTGTTAACCAACTTAGGTAGCGGCTGTTTGATGAATTATTGGGATGTTTTTACTCTTTTTCTCCAAGCGAAAGTTTTTCTCTCTTTGGACAGCATTAATTTCTATTTTTCCTTCTGTGATATTTTCCTCCTGGGTCAAAGATAAAATTTAGGTGAAACAGGCAGAAGAAGTGAACCTTGGAAGTGTTTAGAAATATAATCCAGAGACGTTTTAGTTGCAGATTAGAAATAAGTTTAAAATATTTTCTTCTGTCATATGCTCATGGTGAGGAAACTGTCTTTTAATATAAAGTCTCATTTTGAAAGATTTTTTCCTAGAGAAAACCTGAGATTGCATTGGTTGTGTGCTAGGTCACAGTACTGGATGCATACTCTTCCTCTCACAGCAGTGCTAAAGGAATACAGGGAAGAAATTTAACAAGAAATATTTCTGTTGCAGGCAAGTTTATTGACTTTGTTTTTAAATCAGCCTGCTGATCCATGGAAAATATACATACTTTAACATTCACATTCTCCATTGGAGCTGCAGTGAAATGTCAGCTGCAGAAAACTTTGCAATAACACCACACCTTCAAAACAAACACCAGAAACTACTTTTTTTATATTATTTTCAGCATTTTCTCCAAAGTAGAGATTTAAAGGGCCTGTGAGCCATTTGCCACTACAGGGCATGGTCAGGCTGATGATTAGTACCAAGCAGTGTCAGCTCTATGGTCTGCATGTCCCTCTGCCAGTTCAGGAGCATGAGCACAGGGCCCAGGTCAGGTGCATTTTGTCCTTTTGTCCCATACCCAAAAGAGAGGAAAGGGTTGGGATATCTTACCGCTTACAATCATGGGGTGTGTAGTAAAGCAGACCGAAGAGGGAAAATTGTTCTGCTTTTGGTTAAGATCTCTGTGGCAAACAAACAAAAAAAAAAAGGTAAAAGCAGAAGTTATATTATGGACTGCCCTTCCCTATATGCCTATCCCCTAACAAAAAAATACAATACTGTTGTCACTAAGTGAAAATTTTAAGCAAGAAAGGTTTTTAAAATATTATTCTCCTCTCTACATAAGGCACCTGCAAGATTCAGCACTGTGGAAAACTGTAAATATTCAAACGTGTATGAGCCTCTGTACAAATGTAGACATTTTCTGTCTGTATAGCACCTTTAACCATCATGTAGGCACCAGCCAAGGCTGAAAGTAGTATTAATTGTTGAATTTTGCTAGGTTCTTATTTCTTAGGATAGAAAGAAAGTGTATATTACAATACAGTACGTGTATTTCAAATCATTCTGTTTCCATAACAGGCACACAATAATAGATCAAATGTGATTTTCATTTACCCCAGATGAATTCAATGCAGTTACCTAAAATTCACCATCTAAATAATAATACCTGAATAGTTGTATTTTAAAGCTTATTCTGCATTATGGGCTAATTTGAATTATCCAAGAATATTCAAGTAGTATAAAATGATATTGTAATATTTGTGTTCTTGAATTCTTTCTAAAAGTTAAATATACACACACATACCTATGCTTCTTTCATTTGCCTATGCTTTCCTATAAAAAAATCTATATGCACAGTTATATAGCATGGATTTTGTCTAACTACGGGTACACTGGCAATAAAGATACACACAAATACAACGTATACTCCCTACCTATTTATATATTTCTCTAATCCTTGTTTTTATTTTGTACATGTATATTAATGGGCATGTATACACATTCAGAAAGAATTTGTCAATCTGTAGAACCATATGCACATAAATACTTCCTAACAGTAAGAAGATCTTTGAAATTGTAAGAAGACTGTCTAATGGCATTTCTTAAGCACTTTGGTCTGCTTCACTTGCATTTCTCTAGAACTGATAGGCTGGGATTACCATCTATGTTTTGGGGTTAACTGTAAATAAGTATGGTCTTAGCTTGTCACTTAGCAGATCATTCTGAATCTCTTAAAAGTCAAATTATTCTGTAACCAAGGCTCACATTTTAAAGCAGTTTATGTAAGTGCGTACATATTGTTTTAAAAAATGAAATAAAAATAACAAAAAGTTGTATATTTTTCATTGTTTACTATTATTTTGCTTCTTGGAGCCATATCCTGGCATTTGTTTATACTTTTCTTTGTATCCTTCCACTTGAGTTTATGGTTGAGAATTTCCAAACATGCAGAACTCTCAAGAGAATGAGTTCAGCTGAGGAAATAAGGCCCATTCTGCAAGTAATGTGAACTATAATCACTCTTTCTCCACACAGGAGCAAATTCAGCAATTTTGACTACAACTCAGTGACAATTCACGGTGCCAAGGTCATACACTCTTTTACAGAGGAATCACAGTTATTGAAGCAGCAGTTCCCTGTCACTAAGTTGGTTTGGCTATCGGGAGTAACATCAGAAACTGAACTCTTTCCTGAAAATGCCTGTGCTTAGCAACTAACTCTATTAAACTCTGCATGGCCTGCATTTTCCACATACCTTTCATATTTTTCCCTTTTAATATGTTCTGCAGCTAAGAAAAGTCTCTTCTGCTCAGTGCACAGCTACAAGCTACTAGTCTGGAACCAAGATCAAATCTAAAAAATGTCAAATATAATGAAAAAGAGCAGAGGATGAGACTGGATGGCTTAGTGGAATGAAAATGGTTTATGAAGTCTCTCACCTCTAACTCACTGCTCTGAATCTTCTGCCATCAATAGTTACTGGAACTTTGGAGTATTTGACAATTGTTCAGTGACCTATACTAAATAAGTTGTTAGTCTCGGCTGAGCTCCTTGTGACTGCTGTCTACATCCCAGAAAAACATAGCATCTGACATTGAGAGAATTTTACATTGTCATTGGTGATATTAGTAAAGAACTAAAAGGTCAGTGAATGATGCATACTTGTCCAAAAGGAATTTGTACATCCATTTCACCAGGATGTTATTAGCAATTGCTGAACATTATCGATATTATTTTGACATCCTTTTCTGCTCTTAGCAAATTACCTTAAAAAGAGCCAGTAACCACTTTGCATTTAATAAGAATTCAAGAACTGTAGAAGCTTGTGAAACTATATTAGTTTCCCTCTGACTGTCTTTGTAGTCTCAAGCGACACAAAGGTAGAGGTAGCTGTTATCCAGATTTCTACAATCTAAAGTTCAATTTGTGTGTTTGCCATCATTTACCAGCCATTACAAATATTTACACCATTTGCTTCAGATAAGGATGCAACATTCTGCAAAGTTCACTGACTCCACCTTTGTCAATTTCATTCTTTATCAGTTAATAAGGATTGTTGTCGTGAATGGGAGAATAGATTCTTCAGATTTAAAAGCAACATGTTTCAAAGTTTGCATAAACAGGAGTTTTAAAGTTTTTCACTTTTAAGAAGATCTGAGAAGATGCATTTCAATAAAAAGGGAAGTTTTTCATACTAGCTTTTGCCAGGAAGTACTGGAAATATCCCTTGATTCTACAGAAATCTGAGCTTCATTTGGTTACATTAAGGAACAGTATAGAAGACCAGCACAATCCTAACATATTTTATACTATTTTCAGAAACTTTCCAAATATATAAGGTGTGCAAATATTGCATATCTTTTTCTATATTAGTGCCAGTACTTTTGCCTTTTCTCCTCCTCCCAGTGTTCCCTTTACTTTTTTGGACGCTCTCTTAAAATGTCAAAACAAATCAGTTTCTAAGATTTATAGGCCAGCTAAGACTTGCAAGGAAGTTCTTATTCTCTGCCATGTGCCCAGGTAAATATTTTTATTTACTCTGCACCTTTCAGAGGAAGTGTGTAGCAAGTCTGTAGCATACAAACAGGAGGAGTAAGTAAGGAGTCAGTCAGTAAGGAGTGTACTTTCATCAATAGGATAATGAAAAGAATTTTTTCACTCATATTTTAACAAAAATATATTGTGTGCATTCATCCACTTTAAAATCTATTTTTTCAGTAATTGAAGTAGATGTCCGGATGTTATGATAAGTACAGAGGCCCTCTTAAGGAAATTAACCTTTAAATTACAGTTCTATCATGTTTTGCTGTCACATCTGGTGTGCCAAAGAAAGTAGGAAAATAAATACAATTTTCTTATTTGTTGACTGTTTCATTTTCATTTAGTTTCTTTGTGAGAGATTTAGTTCATGGTAGATGAGAAGTGCCTGAAGGTCAGGAGGCCAAAAGTAGTACAAGCAACTACAAAAAAATTAATATATTGATTAAATTAAATTAAATAAAATATATTATTTAAAGATTTATATTTGTATACATTTTACTAGGATGTGTTGTAGGTAAAAGCTCATAATGTCAGCAAAAATGCAAAGCATTGAACTATGATAATATGCCTAATTGGTCTCCAGAGGGAAGGATTTTATATTAAAGGATTTTTCCTGGGGAAAATAACATCACAAACATAGGCTATGAATTACACCTATAAAGATGATACTTTTTAAAAAACATCATGTCCCAAATCTAACAAAGAGTCACAGACACTAATGAAATATATCACATTTCTATCATATAAGATAGCTCGTGTAGCTGTCATTGCACAGTTTGCTAAAGCAACACTGATATCTGAATTATGTATATTCCTGAGGTCTATAAAAGTGATACAAGTGGGTAGCACAGGTTATGTGCCACTTCAGAATTAAAAATAAATTCTTGTTTTTAATCCACAGTCCTCCTTTTTCCTTTTTATTTGTCCTTTTTCCATTTTTAGTGGTTGATACTGGGCTCAGCACTGCTTCACTTATCAATGACTTGGATGAAGCGGAAGATGCCTCCTCAGCACTTTCATTGATGCCACAAAGTTGTGAGGAGTGACTGATGCCCCAGAGTGCTATGCAGCCCTTCAGAAGGGCCTAAACAGGCTGGAGAGTGGGCAGAGAGGAACCATCTGAAATTCAACAAAGGCAAAAGCAGGGTCCTGCACTGGGGGAGGAATAACCCCATGCAGCAGCACAGGCTGGGGATTGACCAGCTGGGAGGCAGCTCTGTGGAGAAGGACCTGGGAGTCCTGGTGGACAACAAGCTGTCCATGAGCCAGCAAAATGTTCTTGTGGCCAAGAAGGCCAGTGGTGGGCTTTAGGAAGAGCATTGCCAGCAGGTCGAGGGAGGTGATCCTGCCCCTCTGCTCAGCCCTGGTGAGGCCACATCTGGAGTGCTGTGTCCAGTTCTGGGCTTCTCAGGACAAGAGAGACAAGGAGCTCCTGGAGAGGGTCCAGAGGAGGACTATGAAGATGATGAAGGGACTGGGGCATCTCTCTTATGACGAAAGGCTGATGGAGCTGGGTCTATTTAGCCTTGAGAATTCTGAGGGGGGATCTTATCAATTCCTTTAAGTATTTAAAGGTAGGGTGCCAAGAGGATGGAGCCAGACTCTTGGCGGTGGTGACGAACAACAGGACAAGAGGCAACAGACATAAACTGGAACACCTGAACATGAGGAAGAACTTCTTTACTGAAAGGATGACTGAGCAGGGAAACAGATTGCCCAGAGAGGTTGTGGAGTCTCCTTCTCCAGACATATTCAAAAGCCATCTGGACACAATCCTGAGTAAGATACTTAGGGGACTCTGCTTGAGCACTGAGGTGGAGCCAGATGACCTCCAGTGATCCTTTCCAATTTGTGACCCATTTCATGATTTTCCTTCCTTCCTTCTGCCATTTTGGCTTTCCTTTCCATTTTCTCTTCTTCTCTTCTGTTGACACATTCAACTCCACATTACACCATAAATTGGCAAAGGAGAACCTCTCCCTGTACCCTGCAGCTCTCTCCTAAGATTATCACCCCTATTGACTTCTGCTGAATCTTTCAGTTACATTGTGTTAATTCTTTGTGGGATTTCCTTGTTTTGGTTTATTTGCTTTTCTTTTCTTCTTTTTTTCCCTCATTTTTTCCCTCCTTTGTTTTCCTTTAGAAGATCTGCAGTTTCCTATATGCACTGCTGCCGTGTGCATCATGTTATTTTATGGTCTATTGTTAAAAAAGAAAAGCGGTTGACCCTTGAAGAAGTACAAAAATGGAAAACATCCATCAAAGAACAACTCTGGTGACCTAGCCCAGTAGCAGTAGGAAACACAAGATATAATGATGATGAAGTACTGAGAAACAGTCAGGACTTTTTCTCACCATGGAGAATATTATGTCGGTGAGTCCTGAGCCTTGAGACAGCAAACTCAACTCATGGCACAGTTGGTGCTATGGATGTGCTTTTTTTTTTCTTGATGATCTGCAGTTTTGTATTTTTTGCATATTGTGTCCTTTTTCCTATTATAAGGTTTATATATATAGTTATATATTACTTACACTAATTGGATCCTTAAAAATATGAATCATCCAACCTGAAAAATCTCTGATTTACAAAGAACTCTGTTTAGAAAGTGGAATAGACAGGATAAAGTACCATCAGTCATAAATCTAGATACGTATGTTCACATGTATGAATGTGTGATATTTTCAGACTAGTAAATGATCTCTAAATCATGTTTCACGTCATTTTCTGTTTCTTCAGTCAAACTTATCATTTGTAGAAAATATTTGACTAAGCTAATAGGTAGAATATTCAAGAGTCAACATGACAACTTTGGATATTATTTGTGAAATGAAGCAGAAGCTTCCTTTTTGAAAGAAAAATATGATCAACACTAAAAATCCACTCGCTATTTCCTATTCCTTGTTCTCTGCTCTGCCTCATTACTCCTTTGTTGTGCCATCAAAAGTTTCAGAGGTTATCTCAGTCTTGTGATCAGGAACATTCGAAGAAAATACAGGATATCTTTCATGCAGTAAAGAGAATATTATTGACAAGACAGGAGCATCCACATTACCCTGCACTAGAGCTAGCATTCAGCACCCAGCTAGAAGCAAAATAAACCCTGGATGCAGAGAATTCATACAAACCAGTTCAACTTTGTAATGCCTTCTTATATAGAAATGGACTGTTGAATGTTTAGGTTGTTTTATATGCATCTAGTAGTCAATATTCAAACCATGGGTTTCAAGCTGATATATCAGAACCACCCATGTTACAGTGCCTAAGAGAAGGAAAAAATTGAAATTCTTGTTTAGTGCTGGGTAAACACTTCTGTGTGGCCTGACTCCAATATCAGCACTTCATTTTAATGATAACGACAGCTCTGGTGTTCATTCTAAAATCCTTAAATGTATTTAACAACCTGTTTATGCTTGGAGAGCAGTGAGTTTATGAGGACAGCCAAATGAAACAGATAAGAGTATTATGTAAAACTGTATTCTGAAATGTTTATTCTAGCAGTTAGTATGCATCTAGAATAAATTTGTAGACTGTTATCCTCAAGTTTCATGCATTTTAAATAAAGCATATTTATTTTAATTTAGAAGCAGACAATTATGTGGGAAATAGAAAGGTTTTGACAGCACAACCACAAATTAGGCATTGTTTGAAAAGGTATAGTCATCTTAAAATCATCATTAATATTTCATGTATCTGAATTTCTCCCACATGCAGGTTGCATGCTGTTTCAGCCATGGATCAGCAGCTGCAGCTATTAAAGCTTTATTTTCATTCGGATACTAAAATTTTGTTTTAACACGATGGCATCATTTTCCCCTTTATCCAGAAAAACACTCTCTGTAATGAAATCAAGGAACCAGAGTCTGACTTTTCCTGAATGTGCATGTGTGTAGAAAGGAATTTATTTATCTTTTTGTCACCATTAGCACGTACAAAATGTCTATCACCACTCTGCTTGAAAATACTATTTTCAAGTGGCTAGTCACTATTAAAGGCACTGTCGGTTCGATTTTTATAGCTGTGAAATTATTTTTACACAATTTCTCATAGTCTTTTGCAACCTCATAAAAAAAAATTACTTTTCTCTGCAAATGCTTTCTCTATATATATTTACTATATGTGGATTTAGTAGATATGAGAAATCTGCTCCTCTTAATAGCAGTTAAAATTGTAAAAAGTAGCCAGATTTTTACCAAAAGAGTTTTATAAAGAGATGTGAGGGAAGGGACTGGTAGCATTGGTAATACTTTTTTCCTAGATTTAAATAATTTATTTGAGGAAAAATAATTAAGTTTAATTAAGTTAGTTCTTTGAGACTTTTTTCATTCAAGCAGGAGATTTCAGGCTATATTTTGAGTTGAGTAAAGACTGACCTGTATCTTTTGACATAAACAGAAGGTTGGTTAAAACACAGAATTCATAGGAAAAAACAAACCGGTCTCCTTTTTCTCACTTCCATCACATTCCGTCTACAACTTACTACTCTCATCTCTATAAATGTCCTTATAGAATAAGCTAAAACTAACAGTGTTTTAAGGTGAGTTAGGATATTATGCTCTTTAAACACTGTTATAAAACCACTAATCTTTTGTCAATATATGGCGTCCTGAAGAAAGCAGAAGGAATTTTATTGACTAGGTATTTTTTATACAGAAAACAGATTTATGACCTTCACTGGGGGCTCTGAGAAATCTAAAGTATGAAAGCAAGTATGCTACCTGGGGCATATATATTTCATGGTTAAATCATCAGGAAAAGACCCATATCAACTATGCAGCAGGTAGAGAGGACCATGAGAACACAACTTTTGCTTCAAAACTTTTGCTTCCCTATCACAAGAAAATTGTTTCACGGCAGAACTCAGCTTCTCTCCAACACTTTCTCTCTCTAAAGAACACTGCTTGATTTTTCTTTATGGTACAGAAGCTGTGACTTTTACCCCTAAGGCAGAAAACAATTTTGATAAACAAGAGAAAATATGAATACTTAAGGGACAGAACAACTACCTCCCTTTCATTAAGAAACTGGCATGCATATAATGGAAATCTTCTGTGGGTTTGCACACATCTTGTTCTCAATGAGAAAATAGTGTACAGGCTTCTTTGAACGAGGAAAAGAATCAGAAAATAGCATCTGAGGGCAATGGGTAGCAGCTAAGGCTCATCAGCCATCATAAATGACAAGGCAGATTCAGAAATTTGTATTAGCCTGACTTTCTCTTCCAGCTGTCAATACAGGATGAATGCTACTCACCACCCAATTCTACAGTACTGAAAGGAAGGCAAAAAAGGAGAGATTTACAGTCCTATATATACACCTATACCATTCATTTGCAAATCAACCATAGATTTCAGTAAGGTCACTGTTAAAATAAGATAGCACCATGTGGGATTGAGAGTAATGTAAACTGTCTCAAAGCTAAAAGCAAAACCCAAGACTCCACAAAATAAGAAATGAAGTAGAATATGAAGTAGATTTGTATTTTAGTTACAGGCGTATAAAATAATTTAAGTGTACTAGTTTAAGAATTTTAATCACAAATCTAACCTTAAGGAAAATCATAGAGTGGAATTTTTGAGACTCTATCAACAGATATTCACACAGGGGCTTTATGCCAGGAATTGTTATTTTGATAATCTGCTTGGTTTAAATAATTAAAACTCAGGTCTTCTTAACAACTGCGGAGGAGGGATGTCAGCTAAGCATAAAAGTTTCAAAAAGGTCTGGAAACCAAAGCTCTTTAATGTTCACTGTTTTCCAAATGTCACAGATTTTAGAAAATCTTTTATGAACTCATAAGATGAGTTCAAATTCACCAAATCATTTCCTCCATGAATAATTCCCTTGCTGCTTTCCAGAGACCTTGAATTACAAAACATGGTTGTCCACCTGGGGAAGTACATGTTATGCAAACAATGAAGAATAGCAAGAAAGAAAACTTTGTAAGCTGTTGTTGTTCTTTCCAGAAACATAAAAATCCCCAGCTATTCACCACTTACCTTAGAGATGAACTAGCCACTAAATCATCAGGGAAATTAATTATCCCCTTGTAGGAATAAAGTGCTGGGGGAAAATGTAGTAAAGTATTTCCAATGGTGAGACAAATCTACCTGCTACATTAAAGGAAACATAAACTGTTTCCTAGGTATTACAATGCTTGTATAAGATGGAATATTATCTTTCTACAATAAGGCCAGAGAGAAACTCCTGGCTTTACACGGATTTTTATCGTGACTTGCTCATACCAACTGTCTACAGCGGAGCAACAGTTCCACCCAAACACGGTTTCTTATGCAAACTAAAAGTACAGTCCCAAAGCACAAGGGAACATCATACTGGTCCAGAGTATATTTACCTGCCCTCATATTGAGAAAAAATAGATTGAGCATGCAAGTCACAGAAGAAAAAAAATTAATTGGCAATTTACCAGTGATTAAGAAAGCAAAACACCAACAATGGAGAAACTGAGCCTCGTGGAAATTACTGACATGAATCAAACGTTGCTTAGCAAGTAGTTCTGTGACTTTAATCAAATGATAGGAGATGAGACTGGTCCAAAGTTATTTCTCTAATTTTACTTTTCCTGGAACTAGTTTTGGATTCTTGAAGGTAGGGCACACCTGAGGCACAGAAGGTCAAAATTGAAGATAAGTGTATTTGTGCAGCATTACAACTTTAAAAGAACTATCTTTATCTACATTTTAGTACCACTAGAAGGAAGTAGGTTACATTTAAACTATATTTTAAAAAGACTTTCTATTATTTTTGCTGTTGCTCTTAACAATTTTTTCTTGCAGTATTTAGACTTTGTTTTGAATTACTCAGAGAAAACTAACTGATTTAAATTATGAAACAGGGAGCCATCAGACTGACTTTTTCCTTAAAAATCTCAACTTGTTCACTGAGTTAGGAGAAACACTTTGAAGAGTGTAATTGCTTGAGCCCTTGACTGCATTTGTAATATCTTGTGCAATATTTCAATGTTTCTAGTCATGAACAGGGCTGCACTTCAGTATCTGGCAATGGCGCTGCCCTTAGACTTAGCAAAAATAGATGTTTGCTTAGATCATCCCATAGGGGAGCTATACTGTAATCCCACTCCCTTAATTTTGTGATGCAAGTTGTATAGGCTAGGTAATTTGAAAACAGACAGACATAGGTAGTGGGGAGGTAGAAGGGATGTGTGGCCAAAGGATCTCTTTAGGGCCTTGTTTTATTTTTGCAGTAGAAATTACTGCTATTCCTCTCGTCTTTCCCAATAATAGTCTGATTCCCCACATGATATCCAGCTGCATAGTGTTAGGAAGGCCTTCAGGAAAGGGCACCTGCACTTAGAGATCAGACCAGTTTAGCAAGGGGGGTGTAAGGTGTACCTTCATTCCCTCAAAATAGACCTCCCTCTGTCTCTCTCTGAGTTTTCAAAGCCCCAGCATTTCTTTCCCCCCTCATCAAGCTTCAAGATCTCATTGACTTCTCCCAGTCCCTCTCCTAGTATCCCCAAACTATCTGAGTTTTCTGAGTCGGCCTAGAGGGACTCTCCCATCTTAGCTCCATTCTCCATCTCAGATCACTTACTTTCATAAAATTAATTCTTGCCAATCCATGAACCCATAATTTTTTTCTTAACTTCTGGGATAATGGAATTCAAATTTGGTTACTGGGGGCAAGCTTGAGGCTCACTGTAGTTAGAAAATACCAAATGACACACTGCATTTGGCAGCAAAATGGACACAGTTAACTCACCATGAGTAGGGATGCTCCATGAGTGAAACTGGAATTCATTAGACAGGAAGGTGGGCCCTCTTCTTTGTCAATATCGGAGAAGTTGAGCTTACCAGGGAAGATCTTGTGAAAGTGAGCTGGAGGGATATGAGATGTATCTTTGCCCAACAAAGCTGATTTTGTATCAGGTTGTATTAGACCTTACTGGAAGTGGATCAGACCACAAATCTTTATTTTAAATGTTTTAGCTGCTTCTGAATATAAGACAATTTGCCCCTCAATAAAATAAACCAAAGCCATGCTGAGCTTAATGAGGTCTCACTATTATATTATTATTTCTATTATTAATGACTCTGATACCACTAAGGGTAGTGAATACACAGACTCATCTTAATACAACTAACTAAGCTTTATAAACATCAGTATCCCCATTTTATGTCAGAGGAAACTGAGGGACAAAAGCTGAATCACAGTCAGAGAATTCATGCTATGGTCTATCAATTTGTCTACCATGAAATGCTTTATCAAGTTCAGAGTTCCAAATTCAAAACACTGGACTAGCTGGTAGGCAAGATGTCTGCACACAGTTGTGTTCAAGTGGCTGAGCCAAGACAGAGTGAATAGGAGCTGACAGTCTGAAAGCTAGCTAGTGTCAGCCTTATTCAGCTAACTTTGTCAGAAGTTCTTTAGGTAGACTCTCTTGGACTTTCTTATTTGCCTAATATGTTTTTTTAAATATTCTGAGTACAAATGCTATGTGGTCTGGAAATGAATCTCTCTTTTGTCTTAGATCACCATGAAAAGTAAAGTACATGGTCTTGAACCTGATGTATGATTTTGCCTATCCAATAGGAACATGGAACAGACCAAATTCTTTGCTGTTTTAGTTTTTTCAGAGACAAAAAAAAAGTAATAAAAATAGAATTTAGTGTTCCAAATAAAATACTGTAAAACAAACTTCAATCTCTGAGTCATTGGAAAACATTGCTTACAGTACAGAACACAGAAAACACCCTGAAGTGACCATCTATAATTGCTCCAGATTGCTGGAGGAAATAGAAATAAAATGAGAAAACATCATGATTTTGTATAAATTGCAACTCCAAGATGGTCTTACCACAATCAAAATAAGGCCAGTGTGATGGAATTTATAGATAGGCAATATTGAAAACATATTTTGAGCCTCATTTGATGTCAAAAATCAGATTTCAGATCAATGGTGTAATAAAATGGTACAAAGTAGCTGATGAAAGCTAACTTGGTTCCAACACAAGAATTCATCATGATAAACGGATCTCTCATTTCCACATCTGTCATCCATTTTTAAAACCAATAAGTCATTTAAATGTGGATTAAACTGTCCTACAAGTTGTTACAGTGTTATGCACTGCACTGAAGGAGAACTTTAACAATAATTCACTTTTCTGAATTCAGAACTATAAAAATTGAGTTAAAAGGTTTAGTTATGCTCACATAATTACTGTGCCCAAACACAACTTAAAGTGAAACAACTGGGCTTTTTCTGGCTTTCATGTCTGTCTTCCCTGGGCTTGAATTCACCTAATAGACCCTTATTTTGCACAGGAATGAGTCAATAGTTCAGATGAAAACCTGCCCAAGTAAGCAAAATGGTGGGATCCAAGGACAGAATGTAGATATCTGTGAGCTGGGTTGGACTGCCACTCAGATGCTGAGGGCAACGCTGAGACTTGTTTCATCCTAAGCACAGCTTGAACCCTGCAAGGCATGGAAGGAGTGTCAGCTGCAAGGCCCTTAATGAGAGCTAAAAAATGCCTGGTGAAATGGTCTTAAAGACCTCTCCAAACCCCCCATGTGAAAACACCTACAACTGTTAGACTGATCTGCTGATTTTTCCCTTCCTTTTGTGATGAAGGGGTTGGGGGACAAAGAAAGACTTTGAAGGAAAACAAAAAGAGGGAGGCAGGGGAGTAACATTAAAAGGCTCATATAATTTTCATCCATGATCATACTGAAGGAAAGCCTGGCAAAGGCTGAAGGATCACAAGTCCCAGCAAACATAATCAGATTCTGATTTCATTATTAAGCTTTGCACAACCTTGATAAGAGAGATGATTAGAGTCTCAGTGGTAAACTCACTTTATGGATCTTTATTTCAGAATTTTAATTCATTTACTCTAGTAAACATTAACCTTTTGCTTCAATATATCCAGAGATGTTTCTAAGAAATTCTCCAAAACCTCAGTCAGAATTATGCTAAAATTTAAAAATATTGCGATAGTGATTGTAAAAGTGCTTCTATAAAGGCTTTAATATACATACATAATAATTTGGCAATGCACTAGCTGTAATTCATTCATTTTTAATTCTGCAATGGTTGCAGTTTTAACTCTTTAGTGTGCTGTTCTTACATTGGAATCATGAATTCAGTCTAACACTGCAGACAGTATTCATCACTGTAAGAGCTAGTGGAAAAAATCCTACAATCTCTCTAGTTGTTACAATAATGATGTTGATTTCCTGTTCACTACAAGGGTAATTAATGAAGAATTTGGCTGAACTGCACATACCAGGCAGCTAAGGTAATACTTTATGTACACACTTCACTAGAGCATAACACATAATACAGGGCATGTTTTCTTATTTCTTATTTTAAAAATCAATTAGGTCACCAGACAACTAAAATATCAAGCTGTGACTATTAGCACTTTGCTGAAGCTGTGTGTAATTTCATTAATTCTTCTGCTAGTGCTGTCCATCTGAGTAAAAATTTCATTACTGTCACTAAATACGCTTCATGCATAACAAATGAACAATCAATTAAACATGATTTTTTAAATTCTTTTTTGTCTCATTTGTCCCCGAACTTTATTAATGTTCTACATGACATTTACTCTTCCCTTCAGATTTTAAGTAATTATTGGTCTTTTAATACAATTCACCTTTTCCTAGCCTAGAACAAGCTGCCAAATTAAAAAAAAATAAAACATTCCCAGTTATTCCTATGGTATTCTGCTTGACTTCAAGCTTTGTGATATGCTCAGAAATTTAGGCATGGTAGAATCTAGATTCTGTTTTGTTTCTTGTGTCTGGCTGCACAGACACTGAAAACATCTATTCAAAATGCTAACACTGGCCATAGTTGAAACAAACCATTAAAAAGGAGACAAGTAAAAATTTTGACTGACTCTGGTTGAGGACTAATATGAGTCACTTTGGGTCTTTCTTTTCACCTGAGGTCCTGCCTGATTTTTCTCTTGTGGCAAGCATTTCCACTTCTGTTGTGCAGCAGCAAGGGTCCTCCTTACCCACACTCAGCTCTTATCATGGTAGTGCATCTCCAGCCGTAAAGGAGAGCTCCAGGAAGGATATTCTTTTCTTGCACACCTGCAGATTGCTTGATACAGTTAAAACATCTTTCATGCTTCAGCCTTCTACAGTGCAATATCAAAGACAGTAAAACACTGAGAGTGCCTAATCTGGAAATTAAGACTCTCCTCTTCAACAGACTAATAGGTAATGTTGTATCATTCACATATTTATAAGGACACTGAAAGTGGAATGCAATACAGAGACAGGAGATTCCTGCTCGGCCTTCTGAAACTCTTAGAGGCTTTTTCTTTATAAGTACACTATTAACAAGCAAAGCTGTGAATTATTTTCAGTATCTGGCACCACATGGATTTACAACAAACTCTCCAAAAGCATTCACCCACGGGATCTAATCAACCATCTTCTCAGAGAGCAGAAAAAGCAAGGATGTACTAAGGGAAGGAAGACCCACTTACCATGGACTTATAAATTACTAATGCTTAGTTAGAAACATTTATAAATTACTTAAAAATACATCTGCTGGGGTGCAGAACAAATCAAATAAGCATAATTCTGATGAGCCTGAAAAGGGAGTTTACCAGCAGAATTCACTCAAAATATTGAAATAGTAGCTAAGGCTACATAATGTTTGAGTTCAGTCATGCATATACATTTGCAGTACAACCAATATAAAATATGTGCGTCTAGAAGAGAGACAAAGATATAACCGAATCTTCTCAGTGCAAACATCATTAAACTCTTTCCATGTAACTTTTTGCTTTGTTCGATGTGCACTCTGCTTCAAGTTCCCCAGGCTGTAAAACTGGCCTTCATGAGCTACTTGCCATTAATGCCCCACTTCTCATGTTTTTTAGGATGGGTCAAATACAAAATGTGCCATGAATGGAAAAAAGTATGATATCAGAGCAGGCTCTTCATTTTACATCCCAGGTAAAAAGAACAGGGAAAACGCCATATAAGGTTCTTCAACATCATAAAAGAAAGTTGCTTTTTAAGGAGTTGTTGATGATGAGATTGCTCTGCTTATACATATATTCTGTCACTGTGCCAAAACTAGCAGCTCATTTCATTTTCAACTCTTCTGAACTGTAAATGCACACATTTGCAAGAACATCTAAGGGGTCTGTGAACAATCCATCCAAAATCAAGCAACCCCACTTCACATAAAATGATTCCATTTACTTGTAATAGAATGCACATCTTGCTCAGCTGCGAAGAAACTTCCTCTTTCTTCTCCTTACTTCCTTTTACAAAATCTTGCCCTTCCACCATCTGAGAGGAAGGTTTTGCCCAGGGTGAATTAGCAATTGCCACACAGCAAGGTAGGTATTTGAGACAATATTTGGCAGAAGTACCCTGCCCCTTGCTGCTACCCAGCAAAGATAACTCTGCTAGGGAGCAAGGATTCTTCATGCAGAAAGACTTTTTTCTAGGTGGAGGTATGACGGATGCAATGTTGCAAGAGACATTCAAAGGTCTGAAGGTATGTAGAGTTGGTAGAGGAGGTGCTTCTGGAAATTTAGCCTACCTGCTTCAGTCTGCCACCTGCTCAGGTTCATTGTTATTCCATAAAATAGTAGACAGAATACCTTTAAATTCCCATTCATCAAAATTATTATTATATTATTGTACCAGCTATATTATAAAATCTATGAAGAAGAGTCATCTTCAGCCTTCAGACCAAATATTTCCTGAGGGGTTTTGAGTCCCATGACTGCGACTGTCAAAAGGGATGTGAATAACGCTACAGTTGTTTCACTTCTGAGTGCTTGATTTTAATCAAGGGGACCTAATTTTAGTTCAGGATTTTCTTTCACAAATTAACTAGGGTTCCCTGTGAGCTGCTGCTGCCAGGCACAGTTTCTATCACCACTGTCACCACCACTACTTTCTGGAAAGCTCTTTGAGTCACCGTCGAAGGAAAAAAAAGACAACATGTTTTCATCCTATTCTAGTCTAATTAAAGATAACATGAAACACTTTCTTGCAGCAGTAATTTATTTCAGGAAATGAGGACAGGATAGTTTGTTTACTATATTTTACTTTTCTGCTGAAGTGACGATGGGAAGAAAATGTTGTCTATTTGAAAACATTTCACATCTAGAGGGAGAAGAGATGAAAAGTTCATTATGTTTACCAAATTAAATGGTAAAAGTGGCATACTGCAGCAGGAAAAGCATGACAACTGACAGCCCTGAACTATGCCGTCTGTTCTGCATTAGTTAAAACATACAGCTGCTGGATGGGATCAGGGAAAGGAACACAGACCACATAGGTGATATAAAGGGTAACAATTCCTCATGACAAGAAAACGAAGAGAACTAAGGAAATTTTGTTGTTCATATCTGGGAGTAGTAGAAAGAGAGGTTTGGAACACTTAATCAGAAAACTTGATGTAGTTAAAGATGTAAGCTATTCCCTACTTATTCAAGATTCCCACTGACATTGATAGGAACTTGGCATGAGAAGTGATACAAGTTAAGACATGAATTTACATGATTAGGGTAAACACAAGAGTGTGGGAAAGCTTTTGTTGTTCCTTGCAAGGCAAAGCAGCCAGAGAGTCTCATTTCCCATACTTACAGTGAGCCTCCTCCCTATTGTTAAAAATCAACTAGCTCTGAAAGAAGTGTTTGGACACTGTTGCATTTCCCCTGTCTCTGACTACCACCAATTTGTCCCAGTGAGGAAGGACACCACATCTATATCTGTTCCAATTATTTTGTAATATGTGGTGAAATGAGTGCAATATTCAGTGGGTAATATAACTTCTCATAACTCCCTTTTATTCTACACTATTTTGCACTGTGTGTGTACAAATTTAAAGTTATGGTCTCTAACATACTATTTTAATCAACTGATAATAAGTTTTATAAAATGAGTGGTTAGTAAAGTTTCAGCTGCATATGTTATATCAGCTCTAAAAACCAGTATAAAACACATTATCTTTATTTCTTTCAGCTGTAACAATTTTGGATGAAATAAAACATCATATATTGGTATAAAGCATTCATACTTTTTTCCATCTAGATTCCTACCCCAAAAGTACTTGAGGGCTGTTGTTTTTGTTGTATTCCTCCAAAAATCAAATGGAAGGTGCTCCGAACAGATCAAATGCAAATAATATATATGTCTATGTATATTATGTGATATTTAATTGCCTACTACAGGGAATCAAAATAGGTTTTTTTCCAAGGGGAGAATTCCTATGCCTTCCATATTCATACTGTGCCATTTGCTGTAAGAAGTATTTTAGGATCCACAGACTATAGGACCAATAATTCCTTTGTACTCCCTAGTCTTACTTTTAAACCCTTTGGCAATGAATTTTATATATTTTAAACCCTACATTCAGTAATGGGAGGATAAACTTAACTATGTATTTGTCATTAGTTCCTTTTTTTTCTATTCTCTTACTGTGAAGAGACTTTGTTTTGTTTATGACTCTGCTGCTTAGTTAAATTATTCTTGTAGTATGACTCCCTAGCTTTACAGCTCCAGTTGACTTAGTCCCATTGGCAATTTTTCACACAGCTCACCTATTTGATCAGTCCAGTTGAAAATACTACTTAGGGTTGGAGACAACTTCCTAAGTTATCTACCAAACCTTTTCCAAAAGATTATGCTAAGTTTTTTTAAACACAGAAAACTGATGTGAAAGTACTGTGGTATAATTTATTAATTAGTGGCAATCTGCTAATTTATTAAATTTTCTTAAGGACAAACTAATCCTCCCCCCCCCTTCTTCAAAGGTAATTTTGTGCAGAGAGAGACTGAAGTTTTGCATGCAAAGAGGACATCTGAATAAGTTACTGAATAATATTATGTATATATCTAAGATAAGAATAAATTGCTTTTTTATGAACAAGGCAAAGGGCTAATAAAAAAGGTGTAAGCAAACACTTTCTGAAAGACTCTGGTTGTAGACTTGTTTGCTGGAGCTTGGTTTGATGCTACCCCAGGGTAGAACAGCTTGAAGTGATAATATTCTGCATGAACCTGTGTTGGATTCCCAGAAGTTAGGTCGCAAAACACAGCAAAACAGCTGGGCCAGCAGCATGTCACCTGTGAGAGCTAAAGCCTCTGAGCTGGCTGCTTCTACCAGGGACTTTGTGCTATTTAGCTAGTGCTAAAAAAACCAATGAAGGCCAAAAATGGGCTGGTAGCTATGCTCATTAATGTTCCCTGACACTTTCCATTGTAAAATGCTGATTTTAGTACTTTTCAATTTGCCAATTGGTAGACATTTGGGCTTAAATATTCCTTAGTGTCTGCTCTGAGGTTGTTAAAATATGTGTTAGAATGCCTTTTTTGCCAAAACAATCCAGTAATTTCTCAGAATGAGGGAAAAGATATTTTGTTTCACTCGTGATAGAAAATCAAAAAGGAGGGGGGGAGGGTGGAAGATGGTAAGGAAAGAACTTATTTAAATAGTTAATATAATTTAAAGCTGCAGACTGACATTTGGCAGCTGGGGATAACAATGTGGGATGAAAACTGAAATTTGGCTTTCATTGCCACTGTAAATTATAAGGCTTGGAAAAAAATATTCTAGCTCAGCAAGGATTTCTTGTCTTAAGCAAAGAACATCAGTTAGGCAAGGAGTTGAGGGGTTCAACTTACAGCTATGTAGCATTTATCTTATATATGAAGCTCTGTGATATTTTAAAGCCAGAGGCACAGGAAGATAAGTGAACAGGGTCTGCTAAGTTCAATAGTATTAACACGTAGTTCAGCCATGAAGTGGCTAAAGAGGAGCTGCAGGGAATAGCTGCAGTGAGAAACAATATCAAAGAGATGAGGCACTGGGAGACTGGGACTCTTTCACATAAAAAGAGAATAAAAGGTAGGATTTTTATTGGGGAAATGTGTCAGGAATTTAAGGAATAAAGATTGTACTTGATGTGTTGTAGAAAATGAGGCTCAGGTGAGAACCTAAATCTTTACAAGATGATAAGGTCAGCAAGTAAAGTCTTTGAAGAATTGGCAAGAAAATCTGTGACAACAAAAATACGCTGTCTCATTGGAACTTAGAAAGGACCCCAGCATTCCTGAACTGCTCCATTACTCTATTGGCTGAAGTTATTGCTAGCCTGTAAAATGATTCAGTATTTCCATTCATATGTATCAGTATTCTTAATAAATGAGTGTGACACTTTTCTGGTGGCATATTGCAATTAGTTACGGTAGAAACCCAAATTTGGTAATACTCAAGTAAAAGTTGCTTGAGCAGTCTAAATTGTGCAATCCCTATGAGCATACATTAATAAAAAAAAAATTATTATGCAATAACATGCTGTTTTTCATTCAGAAAGCATACCTCATGGGGCACCAAAACAAGACTGTACAGTGCAGATGCTTGCTGTGGCCTGGATCCCTCCATTTACAGCAGAAACTGGAGCAAGACTGGTTGAAGAAAAGATGGGAGTGGTGAGGGAGGGAATGGAAAGATTGTTTTAATCAGTTCAGTCAAGGCCACCATATATGCAGAGTAACCCTCTGCTAACTTTTTATAGGTGGCCACAAGCTATGTGTTCACCAGTTTCCCATCGCCTGACTTTAGACTGTGATCTGCTTTACAGAAATACTTTTCAACTCATCCAGTGGCAGCTGAAGGTAATAGACAAAGATATTTGAATATAGCAGGAGCTGTAAAATGAGAGGTTTTGTAAAAAAATAGGCCTCACTTTTCTTGAAAAAGCGTAGCTGAAACTTCAACCTCAAAGAAAACTCCCAGACCATCAGTCCTTTTCTGTGGCCAGACAGGTTATTGGAGTAACTTAATTTGTAACTGTGAAAAACTCAGCAGCTAATTTTATAGCCTGTAGATTTTCTATACTCTGATTACCCAGTAAACATCAAGCAAAGTGACTAAGATATATCTAATTTTCTTCCTTTATCTTCCTAGAAGAGGAAATGTCTGAGGAGTTTTATTTTACATTTTTAAGCATGACTGAATCTTAATGTATGGGGTTATTTTCTTTGGAGAAGGAAAATTTGAATAGCAGAAAGGGGGGAGCTAAAGGTTTCTTCAGGTTGTACACAGTCTTTCACAAAGCTTAGGACAAGTCTACCCCAGTTTAAAGAAGTTTCTGTTCTCTGCAGAGAATGGACTCAATTTGAAGCAGCAGTATTTCACATCTTGTCCATATCTTCACCTAGAACTTTGTGGCCTATTTTATCAGTACACTACGGTGGTGTGCATCAAGTCCTGATATTCCTTCTCCTCTTTCTTCTCTGGCTAGGTTGCCATATCCTACCCAGTCATGTTTCTTTCACATCTAAAATTCAGCACTACAGAGGGAAGGAGATTTAGCTTGATGCTGAAAAGGAATCAGACTTAGCTTAGCACTCTACACTCCTTAAGAGATACACTGCAAGGGTGACATATATTTGAAAATCCCAGATGCTGCAGACTTTGGGGCCATATAAATGACAATAATACCATTCACCTGGAACAGATAAAAGGTGATTATTCCAGAACAGGGAAAATGCTCAACTATGTAATCTTAAGTTATATTCTGCAGGACTTAAAAAAAACAATAGGAGAAACCGAGACAAAATAAGAGAGAAAAAAGAAGCTGGTGCTAGAAGGAAAGCTTAAACAAATATGCAATTTGGAAAATATTCTACTGTTTGACTGGTTGGTTTCTATGTTGGTATAAATTTTCTTTGGTTATTGCCAACACAAGTGATATCAGAATCATGAGAATAAAAATCATTGAGAATTTTGGAACAAATCAGTATATCATCCATCATTTATTACGATAGAGTTTTAAATGGGATAAATAAAAAAAAACCCTGACTAAACATTTGCCATTAATTGAGTTAACTAATTGTGCTCCCCAGAAATGAAAGCAGTTTTAAAATAGTTAAATTTAAATCTTTTACAAATAAATTAATGGCTATCTCTACAAAAAGTGAAATGTATAAATTCCAGGATAAGAAATGCAGACATGAGGAACTTAAGATAGTGTTACAGACTATCAGCCTGGATAGAAAAAGGGTAATGGAAATGCAGAGAAAAAGAAAACAGAAGACTCACATGAGCTCTCTAGAACAGGCAGTTTTGTCACATAGAAGAGTGAGGCTGTGAGAGCAATGCCATAACCTTGCATTAATGTGATAGCTTTAAATGTGATAGCCTTAAAGAATGTGATAGCCTTAAAGATGTGAGCAGGAAATGCATATGAATTGTCATGCTGATCTTTTAAAAAGATGGGAAATATTACATCTATTGGAGGGGAAAGGGTAAAAAAATGAATGGGGTCCACTACAGAATCATAAGCTCGTGTTTGCATATACAAAGACATCTGGAAAAACAACCAGAAACTCTGTTGCTAGAATTATTTGAACTTCCCAGATATATACTGCAGAACAAATGCTAAAGTGAAATTAAGGTTTGTATTCTCTTGGACACAGTAACCAACAAATTTATATACCAGAAAGAAACATATTTTGTTATTGCAGACTTTGGTAACTAACAAGCACGTTGCATAAAAACATAGCTGTAGAAGATAACCTTGGGAAGAAAAATCATGAGATAATTCACTTTAAATTAAATAGAAGGAAAACCACAAACTATTCTTTAAAGCTTCTGATTCAGACTGAAGACTTCAATAAAATAATCTTCTCTTAAGTCAAGCTAAGCAGAATGGGAAACTGTGTTTTGCATTCACAGTTCACTATAGAAGGAACCTGAATACTTAAAAATGTCAATCAACAAAACCCCCAAATGACAAAGTTTTAGAAACCATAAGGAACAAAGTAAAATAAAGATGAATGAATGTATAAATAAATAAAAAATGACTGGGAATAATCAAAGAAGAATGGAAAGTCTAAATAAACTGAAAATGGAGCTGATTAGAAAATTATAATTTAAAGCTTAGTACTTTTAGGATAAGGAAGAATTTTCTAAAGTCAAAGTGAGGTAATTTTTGTGGGTTTTTTTTCAAATTTAACATAACGATACCTCTATAAATAAAGGAGAATTCAGATGAAGTGAAAACCGAGTCTAGGGAAGAAGGAACAAGGATTAAGAAAGCTGAAGTTCAATTTTCAGTGAAGTTACAGGGGTGATATGGCACACAAATGACTATTTGATACAGAGAAAAACACACTTACCACTTCATGGATAAAAACTGAGAGAGATTGCTGCTGTCCCAGAATCACAAGTATACTGCCACAGTGTTGCAGCTCCTCTAGCAGAGGAGCAAAATCCGTCAAGTTCCAAATAGAGAAAAAATATGAAATGTTATGCATATTTAAGACACTAAAATAGGGTTATCCTTACAACTGTGGCTTTGTCTGGGCTATGTTTTGCAATAGGAAAGAATGAAGACACAGAGGTACAGGGAAAATGTTATAAATTGCAGCCTCAGTTTGACAAAGACAAATCGTGCCAGACTAATCTGATAGCCTTCATTGGGGAGATAATTGCTTTTCTAGACAAGGGAAATAGTTCTCATCTAGATATAATCTACTTGGAAGCTGGGAAAACATTTGATGCTTAATAGGAAATTATTAGGTAAACTAGAGAAGATGATTATTAGGATAGGAACTGAGGAGTGGATAAATAGGAAGCTGACAGATCACTGACAACAGTGTAGCATAGAGCAGCTGCTGTGAAATGCGTGATCAGTCCTTAGACTGATATTAGTGTTTCCAGCTGTGATCTCAGCTTAAAAATGAAAAAAATGCTGATGAATTCCTCTAAAGGCATGAGTCTGAGGAGCTTCACAAGTCCTAAAGAAGAAATGGTCTCAGGTACAGGAGGCTTAGAAGTAGCTTGTTGAATTTCCAGAGGAATTCCAGAAAGAGATTCAGAGATCTAAACAATTATCTGTGCTGAAATGTACAGGGATTTTGGTGTTGTATCTCCATTAATATGTACATTTTACACCAGTCACCCCCATTAAGACTGAAAAAAATTGTACCTATAGCAACTAATTACAGAGTAGCAGAAGTGCAATTCTGATGACAGAAAATGTCATAAAATAGTTCAGTAGACACATTAGCAATTGCATTTCATTCCAATTCAGTTCAATTATGTGCTTTCTGCTTTTTGTACTGCTTTTACTGTAAGACATTTTCTGCCTTGTTTTGTGCTTTTTGTACTGTAAGAAATAGCTTCCCTTTCCCTTTTTTTTTAAATCTATATTTGAATTGACACCAATTCTTAAACCAAGGAGGCAGGCCAGTAGCTAACTCAAAAGCAGAAAACAATGCATTACCTATAAGAAACATAATATCATGCTAATAAGAAAATCAATAGCTAGTCATATTCTTGGAATCTGATTTTATCACCATCCATTTGGCAGTATGCAAAGTCTCCCACTAGGAGTGAAGCAGAAGGCTGCTGTTTCCTTGAAACTGGAACGTAATCGCACCTGAAGAAACTTCACAGCTCCAGGAGCCAGTTGACTAGTTTCAGCTATTTATGCACACCATTTAATTTTACCCCAAATACAATTTTTAAATGGTTTCTATTTAATATTATTTGAGACGAGTTTAAATAATGGATCTGTTTGCATCTGACCACTTTGTATGTTTTCTTGTTGCTAGCAATACTATTCTTTATACACTTCTGTTGACCGTGTGAAGATTTCATAGCAACAATACTGTCATTATAAAGTCATAATCCATAATAAGTCATTTTGGGAAATAATATTATGATTCATTTAATGAAATCAAGCTAACTATTCATGTACATATCAAGTGCACATAAATATTTTATCTAAACAGGTGTTACATTTATTTTGATCCATCTCATAATTCAGAACCCCTACGAGTGGCAATATTGTCCTTTTGTTTCCAAATTTTAAAATTTTGTATATCTAGCTTCCAAAGACTTTTAATATTTCTAATCCCTTTAAAATACTTATAGTTAGCAGTCGTCTCTTTTTTTTGCTATAAACTTATGAATGAAACTACTGGTCAGATTAAAATCAGGGCTAGCTTGAAAGTGTTACAATGAAACCACATGCTACTCTAACAAGTGACATTTAGAACAAACCAACATAGATCACAAATTTGATCAGATGTTAAATAGTGTGTGTAAGCAACTGTAGCTGAAGTAACTCACCTGATATATATATATATATATATATACATAGTTTTAGTATAGCACAGCATCCATAGAAAATGTTAGATCATTTCTATGATTTGTCAGTCACAGTTCAAGCAACTTTATCAAATTAAGTACTACTGTCTGAATGTTTTTGGGATGCTTAAACATTATATAGATAGATGTAGATAAAGATGCAGATATAAACAAGGATATCACAGACTCCTTGCTGCAGAAAGAGAAATGAAAACTTATCAGGCAACCTGTGGACTCAATTGTTTGTTCAGTATAGGGATCTAGTTCACATTACAAAAAAATTCCAGATATTTAATAAGATTTCTTAAAAAAATAAAGTAAAAATTTTTAAGTGGATAAAAATGCCATTGTATAAATCAGTTTTGCTCAATTCTATGATTTTTTTTTTATATTCATCTCTCTTTTAAATTAAAGAATACTTTTCTGTAGGAAAATGGCCCTTATCAAGCAATAAAATCTGAAATACATTATTTTGATATGGAAGATAAGACACATGTTTATAGATTCATGGAGTTGTAACTGACTGTCATAAACAGGTCACTCATTTATATACACTGTACTAGTGACTTCCAAAGCACCCTAGTAAAGCTAGATGCCCAGTTAACTTTAATGAGTATTAGGCTTCCAGATCCCTTAGGCAGCTTTCAAAATGTCAGCCTATAATTACAAGCAGCTTGGATGAAAGCCCATTGAATTTAATGGAAAGTCTCCCATTGATTTCAATGAGCTTTTGGATCATTGACTTTAGTCTTTGCACAAATATTTCTAAAGGCTTTGGATAGTAAATACCACATACTTTAGAAACACTACAGTTCATATAACATCTTCACTTTTCAGTATATTGAACTGCTTGAAAAGCAAAAAGAAAAAAAAAAAAGCTATGAGAAGCCGTAAAACTGCAGAACTATTATGAAATTTGGTGGGAAATGTAATATTAAAAATAAAGAAAAACAATTCCATGTCTGAGCCGGGCAAATGAACCAAAACAGAGACTTTAGCAAGGAATGGCTGACTTAGGGGAAAGTAAATTTTGGTAAGGAATGTTTTTTAAGGTTCTGAAATTTTAAGACTAGTTCCTTTCAACATTTTCTAAGTAATGAATATTTGCCTTGGTTTCTTCTACTTGGAACTTTATTCTAATTGTAGAAACATGGGTTATTAAAAAGGAATTTTTTGAAATTATTGAAGGAAAAATGACCAGAAAGTGTAAAGTTTAATTTAGCATGAGAGAGGAATAATTTCCTTACATAGCACTCATCAAAAGTTAATCGGTCTCTATCACTAAGCTATATTTTAACTGCTTACACATCTACCTTTCCATACTTAGATATTCGGGAGTCATTTTGCTACAGGCACTCTAAAAGCCTTAGGCATGAATTGTTGCCAAAGTCACAAACAATACAAACAAGGTGATTATACTGTGGAGGTCCTTGTGAGACCAATCCAAACAGGTGGCTCAACCTCAGGAACATGAAATGAGACCATGACACCTGGTTTATCACCATGCTATAATAAAATCCTGGTAGCCAAATGCAGAGTCCCAAACAGAGCGTTCATGTGTGGGAGTAGAGAGGATCTTACCTACTTTGGGGAAAGAAAAAGGAGTCAAAAAAAGCAGGATATAGAGTGAAAGCACCAAAAATAATAGTTAAACACAACTAAAATAGAAATAAGCTATATGAGAAGAGTCATAAATTTCATATAGTCACAGTGAAAAAATCACTCACTTGGAAATTAGTTTATATTAGGGAACATAGTATGTAGTAGTGGGAGGGAGGTAAGAAGAGACAATCTTCTGCGTCTCTTTCCTTGCCACTGGTAATTCTGAGAGCAGATAATAATTTAAATAATGTAACAGACAAATGTAAACACTGTTTCTAAAGCTCAGCCTTATAATTAGCATTGCCTTATAATTAGCTCATGCAAACATGTACACACACATGCACAATTGCAATGACACGAGTTAAGCTGCCAAACCTCAGGGATTTAACCAGTGACTGTCATTTAACATAGCTGTAAGAGACCCTGTAACTATAGTTCTACCTTACACAAAATGAAATGCAGATCTATTAAGAAACTGAAACTCTGGACTAGAAACACACTGAGAAGAGATGATGGAAGAGAAAAAGAAAAAGAAAAAGAAAAGGAAAAAGAAAAAGAAAAAGAAAAAGAAAGAAAAAGAAAAAAAGGAAAAAGAAAAGGAAAAGGAAAAGGAAAAGAAAAAAGAAAAGAAAAGAAAAGAAAAGAAAAGAAAAGAAAAGAAAAGAAAAGAAAGAAAAGAAAAGAAAAGAAAAGAAAAGAAAAGAAAAGAAAAGAAAAGAAAAGAAAAGAAAAGAAAAGAAAAGAAAAAAGAAAAGAAAAGAAAGGAAAAGAAAAGAAAAGAAAAGAAAAGAAAAGAAAAGAAAAGAAAAGAAAAGAAAAGAAAAGAAAAGAAAAGAAAAGAAAAGAAAAGAAAAGAAAAAGAAAAGAAAAGAAAAGAAAAAAGAAAAGGAGAAGTGCATTTTAATAAGATTTAAAGTTGATCTTAAAGTGTCTGAAAACAAATGTGACCTTGACTGCTAAGAATGACTGGGATTAAGTGAAGCCTAAATAGCAGTGTACTTATAACTCACAGAACAACTCTTGCCATAACAGGTTTTTTTCACAAAGTATGAAAAGTATGAAACTGTTTGAAAAAAATCAGCTAAGGTATTTACTTCAGCTTGTGCCTCACACTGTATCCCTTCTTTGTTTGTTTTATAAATTAAGCATCTCAACTGGAATACCCAAATAAATGTCCTAAATTCTGTGAAATCAGGGTTCAAAAGCTGGTAAAAATAAACATCGAGATTGTGACGGTCTTCTTCAGGTTTTGGCTTGTTACCATTCTTGAGAAACAGACCAAAAAGAAAGAAATTTATATTTTTTAGCTTTTTTATGTTTCAAACTAATTTAATTTTGTTTCATGAGACAAAACAATGTTCCTTTAAGAAATTGAAGAAATCACCATTTTAAAAGAGCTGCTTCAAACCAATGTGTTTTTAAGAAGTGATGGATGCATAAGAAAGTCCCATTCTCAAACCAAACCGAACCAAACCACACCAGACCAAACCAAACCAAACCAAGCTAAATTAAAAAACCATTTACATCCATCGTATAAGGAAAGCATAAATCAGACTCAACAAGAAAAGCTGCAAACCACACTAGTGATAAATTTTAACAGTTCAGAGCAGTGACCATCTTTTCTGCTTGGCAGTCAGCAAATTATAAAAGGATTTTTTGTTTCTGTGACTACTTGAAATTACCTCAGTAAAAACAGTGCCTATTAACAATGAATTCAAAGCTAATCTTGAGCTAAAGCATGATTTGAGGGAGGATAGCAGTAGGAAGATTTCATGGTCACTCAGTAAAACAGAATCTCATTACAATCTTGGCATGTTCATAAGGAACAGCATTAGTATTTTAGTCTGGATTGGGCTTGTGCTTTTGATGTTATTCTCCCCACATATGGCAATTTGCTGTGTGTCGTGGAGCATTCCAGTGTAAAGGAGCAGATAGAGCTGAACCAAAACTTCTCCCCAGGGTGAGCACAATGAGTTTGAATTGCAAGTGGGCCTTTAGTCCTGGTGACCAGGAAGACAGCCAGTGCAAAATCCAGAAAATCATAGGCAACTGCATGAGCGGTTCTCCACACCAGCTCTTTCAGTCTCTAGTCTAGCTCCTGCTATGTCACCCCACTTGCTAGTGTAGGCATGGCCTTGGAAATCCATCCATACAACTCTTAATCTGATTGGCAACTAATGTATGCAATTGCACTGTGTTCTGTATGAACGTCAATTAAATACCCTTCTCTCTAGGACAGAGGTGCTGGAGATGGCTTTCAGTTTAATGTTTTCACAATGTATTCATAATGGCTTTGCATCAAGAACAATAAAATGGTAAGAAATAATCTACTCTTACATTGTTGTATTGAGAGATTAATTCTGAACACTTAGTTCAAATACAAAGTGATTGAATTTTGGATATTTCTCTTATTTAATCATGTAAGTATTGGTTCTGTTGTTTGCCTCTTCCAGCTGTAAAACAAAAAAGTTTCTTTGTCTACACCATGTGTGTGTTTATAAGTGAGAAAGAAAAAGATAAGTTTTCCAAGTAATTATTTTCCACTCTTTAAGCAAAGACAGGGGAAACACCAAACTCAGATCTGTTTTGCAGTATCTTCACTTCTACTATTAAGTCAAGATTATTTTACCAAAATACAGCAGATTTCTACCTAATAAAAAAATTGTTGAGGATAACAAGTATAAAATCACCATGAAAATCTTCCATCTATTCACAATAAATCACAGGGAGAAAAGTGAAGGCAGTTTATTAGAGATCATTTTTCTTCCAAGATAGAAAGTTGTATGTTCACATAATTACCTCTTTGCAGTAAACTGTCAATTTTGACTTATTTTTGTTAACAAAATCAGACCAATATAAAATCAGGAGTTCCAAACATCATAAAATAATATTGTTATATTTCTGTTGAAAGGCTGTTTCAAAATTTATAACAGATATTAATAATAAAAGTAAAATATGCAAATCAGTGATGAAATTTTAATTTACATAAAAATGTAACCTATGGTTACTTAAAAGATATTTTCCCCCAAATAATTCATTAGTAGAAATTGTTCTATTTTAATGCCAGACCAGAGTGAAACAATAAATAACAGAATTTTCTACAAGACAGAAATACCAGATTCCTTCAGGTGTATATTTTAATTGCTCTCCATTTAAGAATGCATTGTTTTAAAATACTTGCATGAGAACTTTTTTTGTGTGCCTCATAATTATTTAAAGTTTATGTATCAGCATATTAGTTCTGGCTGCAAAATAGCAGCTGCTTATCATGGCTTCTGGTACGTTCCTTTGTTCTAAATTTTTTCTGTTTGATTTGTTCATGGGCCAGAGTGTTAGCTAGTGCATAGTGACTTTTTGCCACAATTTTCTCGTCACTAAATTCCTTTCTACCTGCTGAGGACCTACTCTTCCCAGTTTAATGATTAATGTTTTCATGAAGCAAAAGCGATTACACTGGACATGCTCTCCTGCAAGAAACAGGCAGTGGACTAACAGTCTGTACAGATGATACAATGTAAACTAGTGATCCAACATCACGTCTTTCCTGGCTCTTGACATTATTATGTAAAATCAAATGGAATCACAATGTCCCACATATTATTTTTAATCTACCAATCTTATGGAATGTTAGCTAAATTGATATTGTCACAGAAATCAAGTTATTCAGTTCATGCAGCTTTTTCTTTTCCCTCTCATTTATAGAGAGTTGCGTACTCATTTAGTCCTCCTCTTGCTCCTTATTTTACGTCATTCTCAAATGTGATTTTATTTTGGCTACTGTCTGCTGACTTTTCCTGACTTTTTAATGCATAACCTAGGCCTTAGTTGTGTAAAGACGCACAGAATATTTTCAAATTTGCGTCATGAGTAATTTCAATTAGCCATATCTCTTCTCAGCTCCATATCCTGAGTTCAAGAACTGGTTCCATGTTGTATCTACAGTGGTTCCTCACTGCGCAGGCTCCAGTTACTCTAAAAGCTTCTAATAAAAAAAGTTTAAATTCCTACTCTCGCAAGGATTTTCTTTCTTTTTAATATTAGGGACAGGAAAAAAACACCATGGTAGTGTCCTCAGTAAGATTTAAACTCAATTATTCATATCCCTGGTTGTCATCCCGCTGAGCTGCTCTTTACTATCACCAGAGGCATTTTGATCTTGACATCTTTATCAGATACTATTTCTTGTGGTATTTGTTGTATATTATCTATCCAGAGTCCAGCACTCTGTATGTATCACAAATTGTGTGCAGGGATTCATAAAATCTAGCTGTGAATTTGTTAAATTATATCATATTTAAGAAGTGCAGTCAGAGCTCTTTATATGCATTTCAAACTTTTCTGGAGTTTGCTTCACTGTTTTCAAAAAATATTTTCTTGTTTTGTCAGTCTGCCTCCATTATGCCCTAATTTCCTTACTCAGATGACAGTGGTTTTAATTTTTTAGAATTTAGATAATTTGCTCTTCTTCTCCAATTAGACTGATTGTTTCTGGAAAGTGTATTCCTGGTATAAAATAAAATGCAAATACCATGCCTGAAGATTTTAAATAAGAGGCAAATCTTATATTTCATCCTATTTGCAGGTAGGATATTTTAATTGATGAATTATTAGAATGCCTGCCTCTGCATTTTCTAGCTAGTGTTATGCCGTAAAACTTTAGGGTGTAATTTTATTTTTTTAGACTTTAAAGGATGAATTTTTATCTTTCTGAAGCAAATTCTACATGCAGAGATTAATGTCCTTGTGCGAATTATAAGGCATTAAAATTCCTTATTCATAAAATTCATACTCTATCCCCCAAGATACCTAGACCATATGTATTACCTTGTCTTACTAATGTCCAACCAACTAGAGTTAACTATTTTTTCCTTCTTATGAGCCCCCGCCCAGCTTACAAGGTCTTCATAATTCATTGTCTTTATCTGTCTACTAACAATTCATAAATGGGGATATTGTTATGTGCAAATTAGAGAAGGGAAAAAGATGTCTTTAACTATTTACTTTTACTGTTCAGGGTCAGAAAGAAAAAACTTTTTTAATATAAGTCAAACAATTATCAGTTACAAGGGAAAGAAAATTCTTTCTTCCTTGCTGCCATTTCACTGGTGGAAATTTTATGTCTGCTCATTAAGTTGAAGTTTCCTTATAAGAGAATTCAGGCAGAACAGTGGCATATAAAAAAGAAAGTGCCATAGTACAACAACTGAATGTATCACCAAAACATAACCATGCTGTGACTGAACAAGTCATTGAACTATTCTTCAAATCAAACAATTTATTTAGAACTGACTTTTACTCTGGTTTTATATATAAAATAAACCTATATAATTTGTTTGATGTCAACTATATCCATACAGTGCTGTCATTATTTTTGGGAATACTGCCTTCTATAAATGTTTTCAGCAATGAATAGGGCTAATATTCCACTAACTCGGTAAAAAAGTAACCACATTGTTTTAGTAACGAAGTTCCCAGTTCAAAAGCCTTGAGAAACCATGACAATCAATTTCCAAAGTGTGATATCTGCTAAAAATATTGATTCTACACCACTGAGCTACAAAGAGAGATAAAGGGGAGAAGTCATCCTAATAACACTATATGCTGACTGATGGCAAAATATATAAGCAACTTTTCAGTGCTCTGTACAGACTCAGTTTAGTTTTTAGTCCTATTATGTCAGCCATTTCTCATAGGGAGAATATTGAAATTTTACCATGAAGTTAACAATTCTTCATATGCCATGTGATCTAAATGCTAATGAGGATTTACAGATCCCATTCCACATAAGAAAATCTGGTCAAACTCACCATTTCATCCAGCCCACATTCAGAAGGAAGTGATAACCTGGGAATATGGGGAGATACCATGGATGTCATTGCACTCCCACCTTCCAGTGATGCAACAGTGGTGTGACGTATTTCTCAAGTGTGTAACCTATAGTAATCTCATAATTCATAGATTTAAGTTAAGTAAATCCAAATCACCTGGGACATCTTCAGCTCTGGAGTACTGAGGAGAAGAGCAAGCTAGGTATGACATTGATTTTTCCTCTGGGGTATCTGATATCTTGCTAGTTACAATTGAGTTCTACCCTGAAGCCTGCATAAATGCATCTGCTGAAAATATACCATTTAATAAAGCCAACTAATCTTTCCATGGCAATTTAAGAACCTCTAGCAGTGCAGTCAGTCCTTCAGACAGAGGTTTGGAGACACTTCATCTCATGTCAAAGAGGTAGAAAAGGCAGGTCTGTAATTAAGATATCAGCTTTTGCATTGAAGTTTTTTTGAGATTGTATTGAGACCAGTCTGGCAATTATTTCAAGCCTTAGTGCTGTTTAGTAGTGGCCAAACTTGACATGGCAGTTCTGGGTCAAATGAAGTTTCAGAGACACTGTCTATCAAATCCTTCAGGTTTAATAATGAAACAATCGAGTGTCCTACACTTGACTGGAGCCAAAATATGCCTCTACACAAAGTACTGAGGGATGGAGGGGAGCTATATTCAATTCAGCAGTGAGAAGAGACTCTTTTCACTCCATAGGCTGCTGGAGAGCCCAGCACGTGTGAGAGCTAGATTCCTCAGCCTGCTTCAAGCAGATGTGGAGGATTAGACTGTGAGACCTCCAAGACAATTAGCTGAGCAGTGCAGCACCATCTGAGACCACCTGTGTGCATGACTCAAGAGAGAAATGTAAATACATTGTCAATTTTCAGGATTCTTCTGTAGCTGCCAGTGAAATGCATCACATTCTGAAAATCTATATTGTGAGGGCAAAACCCTTTTCAAATCTTGTCTTTAGCCTTTTTCATTGAATGGCATCACTGATCAAAATGCAAAAAAATAAAGCACTGCTTTTAGTTGATGGGCTGTGTTAAGACTGGTACCAAACTTCTCATCATTCTCAGCTGAGTCTCAGTTACACTTCTTGTGTAATTTCAAAGTCTGTGGTGTTTCCATATCCAGATTTTCATCCACAATTCGATTTTACCTGTATTAGCCTGTCTAGGATGAAATATGCTCTAGAAGGACACCTGGAAAATTGATTCTAGACCAAATTATTTCAGAGTCTGATTTCCCCTCTGTAACTAAGACAATTTCTTGAAAAAAGCACTAGCCCCTGACTTAAATGAAGAGAGGGAATTTGGAATCAAATCAATTTCTCTACTGGGAGATATTATGAGTAGAATTTCCAGGACAGTGTAAGTTAGTATTTCAAACTAATTGAGTCATACCTCGTTGCAGTTCTTTTGAAAATCTCAACTATATAAATTAGGAATTATTAAAACCTGAGATAAAATATTATACCATATTTATTGCATTTTCTTCATACTGTCAAATAGACTTTGTTGATAAAAGTTTTAGAAAGCTTTAAAAAAAGGATAAATTAGACTGTGCTTTCTTAGTTTACAAAATCAAATATTCAAAAGCCAAACTGAAGTACAAAACAGTTTGAAAGTGAACAGAAACACTGACAGCTCTTCACCATCTGTCAAAGCTTCAGTCAGGTTGCGCAAGGATCATGCCCATGGTTTGGGGGCAGAAATAACAGAGTGACTTATGGGTAATGTAAGTATAGAGCTGGTCCCTTTCCTAAGTCATGCACTGCTCTACACCGACAAACTATTTCTAACATCAGCTGGATCCAAAAATTGTTACTTTCCCATAGACTTCGCACCTGATAACTCCAGATTCTTGGAATTTCTTTCCATTTTCTCTGCACCTGGATTGGGATGCACTGTATTTACACTCGTTCTAAACTAGAATTAGATCTTACATGGAAGATATTCATGAATTCTCCTGATTCCAAGCTCCTTCTGTAAAAAACCACCTGGAAATTCCTGACAGCAACCTTCCCACATCTTTTAGATACCTTATTATCTGATGCATCCAGTATCTGATTCATTCCAATTCCCCATTTCCTTTAGTAAGTAGCAATCTGTACACATGAATTTTATCTGGAAAAGTATTAATAGTTTAATTTTAATTAATATATTTTATGGACAAATTTAAAATACTGCATATTTTAACATCCTTAACATTCTTTTTCATGATCACACTTCCCCTACAGAAGGTAGTGCTATGTATTTGATGGGGACCCTCATGTCTTTTTAGAACAAACCACCCTTAGCTGGGAGCAAAAACCCTGAATTGCATAAGGTTGTCTGAACAGGGCTGGGATAAAATGCAAATAGTCTAGTATGCAGTTTGTGTTCAAAGGGGCTGAGTGATAAGAAATTCTTGAGAAATTAATTAAGGGTTAACTATAAAACTGCTTCTCATACTGTCACTCAAAATAAATCTGGTATCATCTGCAAATCAAATTCCAGTAGACAAACAGACTATCTATTGATTTCAAAGAAAGTAGGATAAGCCCTAGGAATTTGGACAATCCAAATATATATAACAGAAATTTAATAAATATCAATATCTCCTGTTTTGATTGCAGCTATATGCCAGGCCCAGTGTTAAAGAGAGGAAAAAACTCTCAGAAAAACCCATAACTCAGCTGATGATTGTTCCCAACATGTTGGAATTCCAGAGTCAACCTAAACACATGATGGTACAGTGAATCCTGAGCATGTAGATTTTAAAAAGCTCTCTTATTTGGCTCTAACTCAGAGATAATTTAAGATAAAAGGCCAGCTCTGCTCTCAATTATACACCTGTTAAACAGAGGAGTTTCACAGCCCTGAGGTAGTCTTACAACATGAGCCAACTAATATCAAAATCCTTGGATTTATTTTTGGGAGCTTTTTTAAAAACTAGGAGAAATCTGTTTTCACAATAATGTAGCAGATATTATGTGAAATGAAGTTAATTTCCAATTCCCTCAATAAGAAATTATCAGTTAGGAAAATGCCTATTGATATATCTAGACTCCAGTTCAGTACAAAAACATGACATCATCTTTATTTTCCATTTGACTTTGATGGGAATAATCCCATAAACAAAACATACGCCCAAGTGTCTTCCTGGGCTTCAGTTTGGGCCAAAAGTAATTCAAAGCAATTAGAGCTTTTTTACTGAGGTAAAATAAATTTTGAACCAAGATCCACTTATGGCAACAAACATTGTGTTGATCAAGTGAAAGGTAAAGTAGCATGTATAAAAGTCAGTTGAAAGTCAAATCTCCAAGTCAGCTGGTCACCTACATTTTGAACAGGGTAACTGCATATTAGGAAAAGGTTCATCACTGAGAGTGTGACCTAGTGCTGGAACAAGATCCCCAGAGGAAGTGGTCATGGCCCCAAGCCTGTCAGTGTTTCAAAGCACAAGAAGACAGGTAGAAAATTAGAGAAGGCCTAGCATGGAGTCAGAATTCTCTAAGACAAACTAATTTATCGGTTGCTAAGGTTAATGCAACCATTCTTTATTCTTTGTTTTGGATACTGATAAAGTGGCTTAGGCCTGAAATATCTGACAATAAAGGGAAAGAAGATAGAGAGTAACAGCTTAACCAGATGGAATACCATTTCATCATTTCTTACTCATGGGATCAGTCAGAAACAAAAGAAAATAATGTCGCTGAACAAACAGAGCCCTGTGTGCTCACAGCATGGTACTTACTGTTATATATGACAGAATGGGGTCACTTTTTCTTAAAATCTTGTTTATTTCTGTTTCAGAGTTAGGGATAAACTAGATCATTTTTTGAGCTAAATTTACTAAACAGAGGAAAATTTTCCATACCAATCTTTGAAGTTCTCAGTCCTGCTATGTAGTTGCAGTCTTCATTTTGTGAATGAATCATTTTGTTATCTAAGGTCCAATAGCCTGTTATCTACTGGATCAAATATCATTGGCATTTATTGTAGACTACTTCCTCAACCTGGTGAACATGACTTTGTCATTCTCACAAACATACTATTGTGTGGCACCTGCTGCATTGCTGCAGAGACTAGAGGTACTGGCCTGTTTCCATCTGCTTCCCACAAACAATCATTTTTACAAAATGGACTTCAGACTCCAGAATATGTAGCCTACAGGGAATTTTCAGATGTTTGTGAATGTACTCTATTCCTTTTGTCAGAAACAGTGAGTGAACTAAAATGGTCTTGAAGTAATAATCATACAAGAGCAGATGGACACCATTCTTATTATTTTCTTACTTACAAAGAAGTGTGGGAAAGCACTTAGGAAGCAATGAAAACTACTACGTTAATAGGGATTTGAATAATGGTTATGATATAGATTTTCATATTTGCATGAGCTGAAATTCACACATTGACAATTTGAATTGAAAATACAAGCCTTTTCCAGGATATGTATGGCTCATGGAGAATAAACACAAACACACAGCAATCTGTAACGGGTATGATTTACATTGGCAGCTTCTCACAGAAAATATCATCTGTCGACTGGGACTTTTGCCATTTTACTGCTCAGACTATTCTCATATCATAGAACTTCTGCAAAAAGAAATAAGATTTTCTCTGCGGGGCAGATATGCTAAGACATTCACCTATTTTATTTTATTGAAAGTTTATGTGTACAGTTTGTCAATAAGAAACTGTAAGGCCTTTTTTTTTAAGATTATGTTAAACTAGGAAGCATGTGTCATCTGCTGACAACTTTTGCTTTTTCCTTCACACTGATTATTTGCACCTAAGCCATTTTTTACCTGAATGAACATCTCTTCTAGAAATTTTTGTGTCCTGATTTTTTTGCTAGCATGACCCTTGAATTTTTCATGCTGCATAAATATAACAACAAAATAGTGGAAACTGCATGTATTATTTGAGAGAGTAGTGAATTTTAAGATACAGACTGCTTTTAATAGAGAGCTATAGAATTTGCAAGATTCATGAAGGCTTTTTAATATATGATTGGGTAAAGATGACTTGATATTACAGGCACTTGTGATTTCAATTTCATAGCCAAAGAATACTAGAAGCTGAAATGTAATACATCTGCTTGGATATACTGCATTAATTACTAGGCACACATTTCATACTTACTTTCTCTTTGGTTGTTACATATATAATGGAATCATATACCTAAACGTAGTTCTAAGTCAGTTTTATCCTTGGACAGTTGTATATTTTTAATATCTATGAATCTTAAAATCTTTCCTTCATTTTATTTCATCTATGGGTTTGTAGTGTAATGCTACCATGATGTGCAATATTATAATGCAGTAACCCTCCTGCCTGTGAAGGACATTATTGACCTCAGTGGTTCTACTTGCATAGGAACTTACCTACTGGGACCTCATTATGAAACTAGTACCATAAACTTCCTGAATAGATGTCACTCACTGATTATTAACTAGTCATTAACAAGCAAATGACATTAATAGATGTGATTAACCAGTTCCATTAACCGCCTGAATGATTCCATGAGGCACATTCTACTATGACATTCTTGTGTAATAATGATAACCTATGGGACCTATAAATTAGAATTATTTTATAGTTATCCATTATGGAATTATGGTACTAATCAAAGTGATGGTCATTATCAGACCCATAAAAAATTACCCAAGACCATCACTGGTAAAGAATTCTACTCCTTGCCCAGAAAACTTGTCCCTATACATAACAAAATTCCCTAGTGAATAGAAGGATATAAAACTCCTAGTGCTATCTGAAAAATTAATAAGGAGAAGGTATGTCAATAGTCTGGAATGACACTGCTTCAGAGACCTAACAAATATTAGCTAATAAAGGCATGGGGTAAACTTAACTTGCAAATCTGGGCCAGAGTTTGTTCTCAGTTACAATAAATTCTAGAATAAAACTAGAAAACATTATCATTATTTCTTTAAAAATTTGATACAATTAAACAGTACTTTGTGACATGAGTTTTTAAATGATTATGGTTGCCTGTGATTTTTGTTGTTTTCTTGTTGCATCGGTGAAATGGCACCTTTTTATAGTTTCATTTTTATCTATGATGCACTCCTGGGTGTAAGAGAGACAAGAGACCCTTGGTAATGAAATGGGAAGTGCTCAAAAAACAAATTCCTTGTAGGCAGAAACGAAAGTGCAGTTTGAATAACAAAAAGTGTAAACAGAAATCAAAACATTTCTTAATTGTTTATTTAATATACAAATGTTAATTGCCTTGGCCTTACATGGGCTGCACAATAGGACAGGTTAATTATGCTGAAAAATGGCTAGCTCTAAAGGTGCAAGCCCAGAATAATTAAAACTCCTGCATCATGTTAACACAACTCTCCTGTCATTTGGGCTCCAAGGATACTGCGTTGCATTTTCTTTTCTTTTTCTTTCTGTTAAGTAGTATGTGATTGCTACCATAAATGAAGAAATCCAAGGACAGAGCTTTGGCTGACTACCGATATCATGTGAGACAGATTTTCATGTGGATTTGACTGCATTGAGGGGAATGAAAGGACTACATCAGTCTGAATGACTTACTGTGATCCTTTCAAAGCCTTATTTGCATCTGCCAGTACTAAACCAAACAGCAGGAGCCCTTAATACTGCCAGGAAATAAAGTGGCCTCTAATTGCTTATATGTTGATTGCAAGCTTTTCAGAAAAAAATCCATCACATAAAATGTCTCCTAGGTGCTGAGCAGCGCACTGGTCACATGCCTTCTTTAAAGAAGGTCAGCCAAAGAGAAAGATGAGGGTTTACCAGAGGGAGGCTAGGCAGGAAAGAAATAATTTCAGAAGTGGAATCTAATTCTCACTGATCCTTACTCGTAGCAAGGCTTCTCAGAACACCAGCAGCACAAAAATGTGTGAAGCAGGTGTAAATTACAGTTATAACTAGAGTATGGCAATCCAGTGGAGTCAAAGCAGCATAAAAGAGCTTTATTGGAGGCAAGGGTTTGATGACTACTGTTCTTGTAGCTGTACCTGAGTAACCCTGAAACTACCTATGGCAAAATAGAGCTCAGGGAGGCTAATGCTTGTCACTTACCAGGCAGCACTTTGCTAACGCTTTGTAATAACTCACCTCCTACTGACTCTGGCAAGTTTGTTCAAAACCAAGAGAAGCTGCATTGCATAAGCTCTAGTCAATGTTTTTTCCAAAAGTGGATTGCTCTCATTGTGCATCAGGACCAGGTCCATTAAGTGACAAAAGATATTTGATCTGAAGAGGCATAAAACATTAGTTTGGGATCAAAAAATAAAAAGGAATTAAAAAGAACAAACTTAAAGAAGTGAAATGCAATTCTCATGAGAGACTGTGGATCAGTCAACTGTTTCACATAGGACTCTATCCATTATGGGATACATTCACCTTGATGGGAGTGCTTTAGGTCTCTGGACATTGCGCTCTGTCAGAATGTGAATGGACACACCTTTGAGAGATAAGGTAGCATAAGGAATTAAACGAGGAGATTTTAAACATTCCCTGCCCAACTTTTCCATGAGACAGAGCACTCTTTTCTGGTTTAACATAAATCAGAAAGATCTTCATTCTGGAAAAGACAGAGAGGGAAGCCAGATTTATATGTGACTGAGAAAACTACATTTTCTCTTGTCACATTAAGAATAAGAGAAACACATTGTGTTCACAAGTTTTTATTCCTTCCTGCTACTGAAGGACACAGTTACATAGAGTTTTATGGTTCATTTTGTTAATTCACTCACTTCTTTCCAGATTTCTTCTCAAAACATGAAACACTCTGAGGAACCACTGTCTAGCGTACAATTTTGTAAATAGTAATATCGCATAGACAAAGCTATGAACTATGCATTTGCTGATTTGGTTTCTTGATTGTATGCAGAATAATAACTTCCTTGGGTTTATGTTCACTTGTGTTAGTGGGCTTACAAATGAAGATAATGTTCAAGTATTTTCATTTGCAACTTTTGATCAAAGCAGGTTTCTGGTAGATGTACAGAGCTCCCTCTGGACCTTGTTCTTCTCTGTATAAGTCATTTTGAGATCATTCAAATCTTATCATTATTTTATGTAAATAATTTCAAGAACACAATCAAAAGAGTAACCCCCAGACATCCTCTCAGCTTCCAACTCAGTAAAAATGGGGGATAAGGTACACATCTTCATCATTTTACATAGGCTGGTATTTCTCTTCTGCATTCATGTACAATTTTGCTGAATCACCATCTTCAGTAATGTGCTCATTAGTAAGACCATTTCAGACCTCCCATACTATCATCAACCAGATTAGAGAAGACCTTTTTCTCATTAACTTTCTTAGTTCTGTGAAGAGGAGTTGTCTTCACATGAAAATCAAAACATGGGAGAAAGATGCTGTTTGTATGCTTTTTTCTCAGCACAGCATTGTGATCAGGCTAGGGTTTTTACTTTTGGAAACACTAATACTCTCTAGAGTTGGATCCTAAAATAGACTCGAGTAACGCTGGCCAACCTAAGAATGAAATATCAATATTGAAGTTCTGGAACTTGTAGGTGGCTCCTCTTCTACTCAAGTTTCAAAGCGTTTTGGAAGAAAAACACTTTTTCCTGCACATACTTGTGGTCACAGAGAGGTTTCAGTAGAAAGACAGGTATTTTATGTACATTTTCAATGCAGCATCCAGTTCCTTTCTGTTTATTCTAGTAAATTAGACAAAGACTATTGAGCATCACAGCAGCCACACACTTCTGTCTCTGTTGTTAGAAAGTGTGAGCTACTCATTTCTTCAGAAGCTCCAGAAAGTCTGTTAAAGAAATACCAGAGATGTTGACTTCAAATCATATTGCACGTACAGATATTCCAGAAGGGCAGATTTTCTTGTACACATAGATCTAATTCCAGGGGAAGAGAATTGCTTCCATATGAAAAGGCTAGCTGAAAAACTCATCTGCAATTGTGAAGAAGATATCATGCTGATAAAAAATTACTCTGACATTTTTTTTACATTAATACTGTTTTTGCATTTTTAATCATTCTGTAATCAAGAACACTTCTTTAGTTCTTGTTTACATTTTTTCCTGGATTACTGTAACTAAGTTGTTCACTGCTCAGCCACTTTCAACCCATGTTTCCCAGCACAGAGACAGTAACCTAGAGCAGGGAATGCTTTTTTTAGCAATCATGGGTATAAGAAAGAGAAAAAAAAAAGTGATACTTTCAAGGAAATATCCTCAAGAATAGAATTTAAATGGATGATAAAGCATTTTGTCACTTTTGAAATAATGGTGAGGGTTTTTCCTGTTTATTTCATACCAGTACCTATTTTTGAAATAAAACATGAAGTGAGTTAGTTAATACATGTCTGTAAAATGCTGAATTTAGAATTGTCAAATTAGAACTCTAACAGATCATTTCAAATTGATATAAATCTTGACTTTTAGACCTCATTACTAGACCTCTTTTTTTTGGTGTACTCTCACAGAAACAAGATAATACTGCAGAGCTTAGAGAATTGAATGGCAAGAACTTGATATCAAGAAAGTAAAACTCCTTCAGCAGGCATACTCTCTTACTAGGAAAATCCATGTTGTGCTTTGCATTTCTGAAGTAGTTGCTTAAAGGTACCTGTCTGAGATTTCACTGGATTTACCGCTTGTCTTGCCTTAATGCATTCAGCTATGGAAATGAATTACACATTTGCTTCAAGAAACTTAATATTTTGTTCCAGTGTATTTAAGTGTATCTCCATGGAAAGCCCCTGGCTTCTGCTGTTACATCACTGTTCCATGTTTTTTTTGTATTGTGCAGCAGACAGAAGAAGAGCTGAAATAAATTTTGTGATTTCTCAGCACTGATTACATTTAATTAACACTTCACTGTGTGAACTACAGTGCATCCGCACGCATGCATACAGCCATCTCATTATTTCCATTATCTAGCTTTAGTTTAGGCTTCACAACATAGCATAAAAACATTACAATGTTAATTTTTAAATGAAACCCAAAGGCAAATTTAATTTTAAACAGCATTAATTTACATGGTGAAAGACTTCAGTGGCTTGTCTTCCGCAAAGATGTTGATATTAAATTTGCTATTTAATAAAGACTAATGAACAAATGAAGGGAAGTTTGTCAATGAGGATTTGTCAGTTTTGCTTCCTTTCCTCACAAGTTAATGACACTTGCTTCATAGACCGTCCGTAATGAAGCCAAGGAGATCTGGCATTGCACATGTTGCTGCTGCTGTCTTAGTTCAGCCATATTAGTCAATCATACAAGTGCAGCACATTAGAATGAGATGAGCAAGACTTACTGAACTAAAATACAAAGTTGGCAATTTGTTAAATAAAATTAAACTAAATTATGTCTATGTGGTTTTTTTTCTTTTATTTTCTTTTTTTTCTTTTTTTTTTTTTTTGTGAAGAGTCACACTTCAGGAAGGGTTCTGCATTACAGAGACAGAATAAAAACCCCCAATGGGAAAAACATAGAAGCAAAACACTCCATATCAGCTGAATGTGAAAGACCATAAAGGGTGCCAATGCCCCTCATGTTCCAGTCATAATAGACCCAAAAGTATATATTTTAGGTTAAAATACCAGTTATGAAAAGTCCCCTTTGGCTTTTTCAGTTTAGGCCTTTGACAAGATCAATGATACAAAGACTATACTGAGGTAAGTTTGCTTTAGGTGGACCTAAAAACCCCCTCCAACCATATTTACATCCTATATCCAAAAGGAAAAAGGTGTTGGCTTACTTGCTCTCACTTTGAATTCCTCCAAATCAACCATCAGTGGGGAAAGCAATAGATAATTCTCCCCATGTGAACTTAATCCTAGACAGCTGAGATCTCGTAGGAATTTATACATTGAGTAGATCCAGTTTTAGCCATAATTTCATAAAGAATAATTGTGAGTCTCTGATACTCTCAAATACAGCATAAAACCACATCCCTAATGTCTCTTGGGACAGATTGTAAACTATCTTTGTGACTCATGTGATTGATCTCCAATTAAGCTAATATTCTGCCTTTATGTACTATACATACATTGATTTATGTTATTTTCCTCTGGGTAGGTAAGATAAGAAGACATCACAGCAAGCCTTTGAATTGAGAATTTTTTGGAAGTAAATTGTATTATTTCAGCTATTGTGTCAGGAGGGCCTGCTAAACACCACATCTAGTGCTAGACCCATTGTTGTGGTTAAACCCCACCATGGACTCACTCACCTTCGGTGGAATGGGGGAGACAATTGGAAGAATAAAAGTGGGAAAACTTGTGGGTTGAGACAAAGACAGTTTAAGAGGTAAAGCAAAAGGTGTGCAAGCAAAGCAAAAAAAAGGGAATTCATTCATCCCTTCCCATGGGCAGGCAGGTGTTCAGCCAGCTCCAGAAGAACAGGATCCTATCACACATAATGCTGTATTGGGAAGACAAACTCTGGATGTTCCTCCCTCCCCTTCCTTCTTTATCCCCAGCTTTTTATGCTGAGTATGATGCCATGTGGCATGGAATATCCCTTTGATCAGAGGAGGTCAGCTGCTCCAGCTGTGTTCCCTTCCAATTCCTTGTGCACCCTCAGTCTCCTGGCGGGTGGGGTGGGGTGAGGAGCAGAGAAGTCCTTGACTGTGCAACTGCTGCTCAGCAATAATGAGAACATCCCTGTATTATCAGCATTGTTTTCAGATGCCCTACAGCCTCTGCCTTTATTCAAATAAAGTTACGGGACTCCTCTGTCTCCTTTTTGGACATAAACCTCTGACATCATGGAATAATTTTCCTGAAAATACAACTAAAAACTCCCACCCCATAACAGCTACTGTGAAGTAAAATAACTCCACCCAAGCCAAATCCAGCACACGTAAAAACTGATGGGAAGATATTACAAACACTGCAAGTGGCATTACAGGGTCATATTTTGGCCCTTAAAAAGTAATTTTCCCACAGACACAACTGAAGTTTCATCAATGACAGTGGAAACTATTCACAGGTATGGATGCCTGGAATGTTGCTGATTGCTAACATAATAGTTAGCAACTGGTTTCCACACTGGTTCCAAAAATGGAGGGTATATTGAAACTTTTCCTAGCAGGCTTTACTATAAGCTGATTCTTATTTTTCTTTAAATTAACCTTGTTACTCTAATCATTTAAATTAATCTTGTAAGGCATTTTGTAATCATTTATTTAAAAAGACAATCCCTAGTTAAACTCAGAGGCCCTGTAAAGAAATTACAATATCACAGTTTCCTTCTGTAAGGGTGTTTATGACCATATTATAAAACCAGAATAAACTAAACCTCTCATCTGAAACGACAGAAATGTTGATGCTTGTTCTGCAAACCTTAATTGTATTACACACAGTCTACTCAATACAGCCATTAGGTGATATGCTCTCTTTAGATCCTTACAGAATGGTGTTCAAGTAATTAAGAAGAAAATAGACCAATTTGCTCTTGTTTAGACTGTTCTCATGCTACTGGAACCCCACACATTTTGTGAATGTGAGATAGGCAGGGCACATGAGCCTGAGATAACAGCTATGTGCTGGAAGTCTGGAAAGAGAGCAACATTTTAAGCTGTTGGTGGCATAGATAATAACCAGACAGGTCTAATACACTGTACTACTATGGAGGTATAATGTCACAGGACTTTTGCACAACCTCTGAAAAATAGAACATTAAGGTATGCAGATACCTTGCATAAAGAAAAAGAAATAAAGATGAATAGATGAAAGGAAGTTTAAAAATAGGAAATCAGACTTTTTTCCTCTTTCCGTATGAAAGGAAAGCTCCCTGATACTGAGGTTATTCATTACACCAGGACAGAGGCAATTTATTCAGCTCAGGTAGTGTCAGCAGTTTCATTAAATCCACTTCTAAGAGGTCCAAAGCCTGACTGCAATCATTTTTTCAGGCCTGAAACATTTCCTTAAAGGTCTCTCCCTGTGCACCAAAAAAATATCATAGACTTATGTGTAACTATTTCTCTCATTTTCTACTTAAAAGAAATCAGTTTTAATGATAGCACTTTGTAACATCTAGAAAGTTTCCTTCACTCATTCTTTAAAATTTGTTTCAGCTGACACAATTTTTTCCTTACTGGGTCTCCCAGTGGCTTTATTTTTTCAAGGAAAGAAAGATTTGATGCAGAAAGCTGCAGCTGAACTATTTTCTATCCTGTTTTCCTCTCTCCCTCCTTGACTACACGATTTTAGCTTCTTGCAAGCAGGTGGCTTACAATGACTTTTTACCTCTATGATGTGTGTGGTCATTTAGTATCTGCTTCTAACAATTCACAAGCATCTGAGTTAATTTTTTTTTCTAATAGCCTGTAGTTTCCTGAGATTAATAATCAAAGTTATGCTTGCAAAACTCTCAGTATATTTTGTTCTGTCTACCATGCCACTGTATCTAAAAGATACTAGAGTCTGGTAGTAGGGGTTGAAATTTTATCCCACATGTTAACATTTCAAACTTTTAAGATTTTTTTCTTTGATTATCTTTGCAGACCTAGAGCAATTTGGTATTCTGCACATCTAGAAAAATTCACATCTATTACTCCTAAACTTATAATGCACTTTTCTTCATTCTACAGCTTTTTCCTAAAATCTTCCCCAGACAATTTTGTCATTTAAGTTTGTCACATGTGTTTAAAGAAACATTACACACAGTTTTAACATCCTCTCAGGTAACTGTGTGGTCCATGGATAACAGTAGGTAATTTGATTTTAAATTGAGGGAGATTTATGCATATATTCTATTTTCCATTGGTTTGGTGAAAAGCAGACATAATACAGTATGCAATTTCACAGCATAACACTAACAAAAAGGATGCAACAGTGTAAAGAGTAGTGTTAGAAAGTTCTGTCAGCAGAGCAGCCTAGTGGACTATTGTTTTATCTTGCTATAGCTCCTGTGGCAGCTGAGTCCTACATTAGAGTATTGTCACTTAAATTCTCTGCAGTACATATCCCATTTCTAGTGAATTCTTCCTCTATTTTGGCTTTACATGCTTTCTTTCTATTTTCATACTTATGTCAGCTAATGGAAATTGAGATTACGTGCATTAATGGGACACATATTTGACGATGTTAAAAGTGTAGGTATTGCTTTCTGGAACTTTAAATTAAAATTTTTTCCACTGCAATTACTTTCAACAGATTATTACTTTAACTTCTCTAGCAGTTAAACAGATTTATACTTAATTAGTTCTCAAGAAACTCAGAAATTAGTGTGGTATTTTTCAGTCAATGGAGTAAAATGGCACAGAAACATGATCTATTTAAGCAGAGGCAATCTAGCTAAAGTTATTTAAATTGTGGAACCACTCAGTATCATTTAATGGTATACTACAGGAGAATACTTTGTGCACTCTTTCATAGAAATGTTAACATTAAAATAAATTTCATTTCTACAGATAGCCCACATAGAAGTAATTGGTCATTAGCAACTTTTCATAGCACTGGACAGAGCAGAATGGTAAAGAAAAAGTTCAGATTATTTAACACAGGATTTCTACTTGAAATTAGTATGAGACGCCTAACGTAATTATTTCCTTCCTCTAAGAGACACAAAACAGCAGCAAGCTGGACTGTCACACCAGGCATACTGAGAAATACTGAGTGCACTGCAGTATCTTCTGAAAATGCTGACCTCTAAACACTTTTTCAATGAATTAGATCTCCTCTCGTTTCAAACTCCCTGAGGCTCACATACCTCTCAAAAATTAGTTTGTTTGCTTTACAAACATTTTCTTCTGAAAGGTCATTAAAAAGCAGTCTTTTGCCTCCTTCTACAGTTCATAAAAGTCTTATTCTGTGCCTCAGAAGCAAGCAAAACTTGTGAGTAATTAAGTCCCTGTTTTTAATTGATGGCATTTTAAAATGAAACTCCAGAGGCATGAACTGTGTCAGTTGCTGATGCATTGAAGGGTTTGGCTGGTGTGCAGATTACCTTCACTACATTAAAATCCTTTAGCACTGCCAAGTATAGCATTAGAAAATTCCAGTGTGGGATCGGATTGGGATTCCTGACTTCTCCTGTCTGGGAACTGACGGCCAAGTGCCTTTTTTTGTTTGCTTGTCTTCATAAAAGACAGCTCTTTTGGGTTGTTACAAAACCATGGCTGACATATTTCTCTGATTTTTCAGGTGCTTTTAAGCAGCTAGCCGGTTAATAGTAGAAAAGTGGTGTAGTAGGCAAAGTGAGTACAAATGATTTTGTGCATTGCAGAGAGGTGAAATTCTGCAGATTTCACTGACTTTTGCTTCCCTGCTGAACCATGAACCGGTTCTGCAGTCTCTATTCATGGAGGGACTTTCTCTTGGAGTTAGTTGGTTTTAATGACACAAAACACACAACTGAAGTCTCTCACCTGCTCTGTATATTGAAAACTTGCAAAGCTGTGCATGTCTGGTGATTATGAAACATTATCTTCAGTCAACACAATCTGGGATTCAAGCTTACCAGAGAGCACAGAGGAGTCTGACTGCTTCAGCTCTGTATACAACTACTGCTCTGTGTGCAGATACTGAACTAGATTCTGAGGGTCAGTTACTTCTGTCAGCGAGTCCTAGCAATAACTATGTGCTGCGTTCCTTTAGGTTACCTACTTCCTCTTGGAAAAACTTTAACTCCCTTATCTCCTTGCTCAGAGGCAGTTCTACTTGCTTTAACACATTCTCACGAAGCCAATACCAAATATTTAGCTTGTTGAGGTGTTGGCTTGTTTGTTACAAGGCAGAAGAGGGACTAGCGATTGCTGATCATTATGCTTGGAGGAAGCGAAGCTGTGAGTGCAGCCAAATTTTTATCAAGTCAGAGCATTTTATCACACTGGAACATTTTATCATCTTATCCATGACAAACTTTCCATTGCCATACAAGGGCAATCCCGATCTACTAAATACATGAGTGACAAATGTCTGCTGTAATACTTTTTAGATTACTCTCTTTCTCCTCCTATGACAGTCATCTCACTGTCTGAGTTCATTATAGTAAAGGACATTTGTTGCTCTATGAAACAGTGACATTCATCTTAATAGTTAAAATACTTGTTTTACTGTATGATTTAAAAAATTTTAATAAAAATCCAGCCTATGAATAAGATAGAAAAAAATCTGTGTCATCATCTGTTAACATAAAAGGGACTTCTGCAATTTATAGTCCAACATTCTCTGACTAATAGTAATTCAGAGAATGGGAAAGGTCAGTTGAAAGTCACTATCTTTGTTTGTACCTCTTGCAACAGCCTACAGCTGTAAATGAGCCCCAGTTTTGACATTCCTTCAGTTATTTCTCTTTCCCATTTCCATTGTCTCTTTTTAGCCTGCCATCCTATCAATACCTTTTACTTAGCAAACTAGAGAAGGAGTGGATGAATTTAAATTGGGCAACAGCTGGGTTAGGTAGCAATGCATAACAATATTGCAGAAGTGGACTAAATAATGAAGAATAAATATTTTGTGTCTTGGGGTGGACACATTGAAAATTGCCTTCAAATGTGAATAATACAATCTTATTGATTTATATAAACTTTAAACTTAGAAACTACTCTTTTTCAACATGAGGAAGCCTGATGTCTACTTGGGATGATGCAAAGAGGCAAGAGGACAGAAAATTCTGGGAAACCATGACATACATGAACAACAATATTTTTAAACAGGTCTTAATTAGTCCTAGGAGACTAAGGGTGTAGCAAACTTTGAATACTTAAAAGATTACTGCTGATCAACCATCTCATCTACCTGCCTGTGATGGGGGGAAAAGAACAGGTTTAAACCACAACTTGGGGACAGTCTTTGCAGATCTTTTCAACAGAAAGGTGAAGGAAACTCAACTTCATTGTCTGGGAGAATTGCAGAGTCAGTATTACTAAGTATGAAAAAGCCTCAAGAAGACAGGAGTCTGTTAGGGAGCAGAGGAGAGTGGTTGCTCTCCAGAGGCAGATCAACCAAATGACCTCTAGGCTTCCTTCTGCTCTGCTCTCAGCAAGCACTGTTATTCCTGCATTTTGCATTGGTCATTATAAATGCATCTTCAAAATCCTGCTTAATGTGTAAGGTACTTTAGGGTCTTTGCTAGCTTCTCAGCACATGAAAACAAGTGCTTGCATTCTCATACCTCATGGCTGAGGAGTTCCCAGGGGGCCACTGGTCAGGGGACTCCTCCCAGTGATTTGGTACTTCCTGCTTCTGGCAATAGCATTCCCTTCTTTCTCACTATGTCCTATCTGGAACTCATCCTTCTCATAGAAATGCTTTTTTTTTCTGTGTGTCTCAGGAGAACCATTTTTTCAGCTTTAAAATGGGGGTCCTGTTTCTTGGTATCAGTGGTGAGCTAAAACATGTAAGAAATATTGTCTCCCTTACAGTATAGTATTTATTAGCATTAGTAAAATTATTTATTTATTTATTAGTGGCGTTAATAAAATAATTCAAACTAGTTCACTCTCAATAATCAATGAAGCCTAAGAATAATCAATCCAACCTAAATGAAACTAAATGACTGATAAATCAGAGGTGCCTGGATTGGATGACTTTTTCCTATTAGTTTTAACGAGCCCTCTGGGATAACGGAGAGGTTGCCATACGTATGCACACTGTAATCTCTGTACATATGTTTTCCTAAATCTTCCCTATGTTGTTATCAACAGTCTTGTTATTTTGGCTCCTGAAACAAATAATGACAGTCTTCCCATCTTGGGGTAGTAACAGTATTGAGAACCACAAGCCACTGAAATAATGAATTAGATCTTCATAAATCATTAGGTTTATATTACATAAATTATTTTAAAACAACTCATTATCACTATTTGCCTGTTGATTTTGGGGTATTTTTTTTTACCATCATTCATGGGATCAATTTTCAAACTTTGTTTTTTTATAACAAAAAAAATACAAACTTCATTAACTTGGTCTTTTTAATGAGGGCTGGGATTTATGCCTAATCCAATGTTGTAGCAGCACAGACTTTAAAAGAAATATCCCAAAACACATAGCTATCACAAAAGTTGGAACATTTGTATCACTTTTTTTCCCAATAAAAATAATATCGTAGTGTAGAGAATTCCTCTAAACAGATTCTGTGTTGGCTGAAGTTGGTATTTTTTCCACATATTCGAGCCACATGAATCTTGATTGTCTTTTGTACTTAAGGCCCCTTTTAGATCTCTTGAGACGAGTGTACAAAGGCCTGTATCTGAACAGAGATTTATTTTATGACAAGTTTAATATTTCTTTTCTCTTTCAGCATGAGATAAAGGTTTTAAAAGGGAAATTCCAGTTCCCAAAGAAGGAAAGAAACTATTCTTAGCACTAATAGTACTTTTTAGTTGTGCCATTGGCTTGGAGAAAATTTGGAACGGAATTTGTGGGACTTCCCTGCTAGTTTTCCCTTCCAGAGATGGTTTGTCCTGAGTGGCTTTCTGAGATCTTTATTTCTTTTGTTTGTTTTTTTTGTTTCCCAAAAGAAAAAAGCAAATCAAGATTTATCCAAATACAGCTGAGATGATTCTCCTTTCTCCTTAGATTCTCTGAATCTTCTTTGAATAGGGTTTTTGTGGTTTTGTTTTATTTTGTTTTCAAATATGGATTAATCCTGTTCTTTCTCAAAATTTTGTTGTCTGCCATACTGTTTTATAAATCATATGTTGTAAGATGGAAATCTGAAGCACCATATCTACTTTCTTGTTTTTCACTTTTCCATGGGGACTGAAAAAAAAATGCATGCCATATTGATAAGTAAAAGTGACAGACGTGACATTTAGGATGCTTTTTCTAAGTATACATGCTTTCACTTTATGTCTTATTTTAGTTTGATTCTATTTCTGGTTTCACAGCAGAATAATTAACATCTCTGGATTAAAATCTTTATAACTGTTAGTTTAAACTTAGTGATGGTATCCAAAATATTTGCAGACATTAAGATGAAAGAATTTATTATTACTATATATCTTCTTTTAGTTTCAGTTTAGATCGACAGAAGTTATTACATCCAGGACTGGAAAATTAGAATTTATTACAGTGTTATCTCTTGTAAAGTTAATATTTTGAGTTTCCCAGTGTTACCTAAGCACTTCAAACTGTATTTTCCATTCCATTTATAAATCTGTAAGTTCTGCAGAACAATGAAACACATCTCTCTTTTGGCTTTTGCTAAGGATATTAGAGCCCATGACACTGTGATGACTGTGGAGCTGCTTTGTCAAAGAGAGATGACAGATTGTGTTAATTATAACAAATGTCAGTTGTTGAAGTGATTTATCGCGAGAACAAGGATTGGTTTGCTGTACACTGCAGAGTAAAGGCCATGCAAGACTGTTTCATAGGTATGTAAGCACACTCTATTCACAATCCCAGAAACAGCGAGCTGTAGTAGCTTTGTAGACCAATTGATAAAGCCATACAGGTAACTAATTAAGGTATTGCTAATATAAATATATTATAAATATATTATAAATATCAATATCAATATCAATATCAATATATTATTTAGGTAAAGTAAGTAATATAATATAAATATATTATTTAGGTAAAGTAAGTGGGATTAAGAGTGACATATGACTCTGACCATAAATTTTAAGGAATTTTCAGGCTTTGGATACATATGATTACCGTGCTTCATTCCAGTGCAAGAAACTGACATTTAATATGCTGTGTGTGTTTTAAAAGATACATATATATGATGTGTAAAAAGGTACTTAAAAATCAGTAAGCACATATTTAATTCCTTTATTTTTATTCCTTAAACTGAGAACTTTTTTCAAATGAAAACAACTTATTTGATGGGTTTGTTAATGGTATTAGTAATTAGAATTAGAATTAGTAATTAGAAAAGATGAGCAGGTATTTAAAGTGTGTTTGAATCTATTCTCTTTACTATTGTTTGAGGATAATCTCATTTTCATGAAAACAAAACATGATAAAATCACATACATACAGAAAGAACTAGATGTAGCTCTGTTGTTTTGATTTGGCTTTTTTGTGTGTATTTGGGTTTTGTTGGTTTGTTTTTGTTTTTTTTCTGACTTACCATACTGCCTTGCTACTGAGGAAAAACAGAATTTAAACACTGTCAACTGCTCAAAGGCCTGTCACATTTGTACCAAAATCAGAGCTCCTAAACATTTTTTTAGCCATCTTTTCACTCTTAATCTCTCAGAGGTGCTGTGAAAATGAAGTGCTAGCTATGCAAGCAAGTTATTTCTAACAGAAGGCAAGGAAAGTAAATATTGGAAAAAAAAATGAAAAATGAGGAAGAGAAAGTAAAAGGGAAATTAGGAATAAGGATGTAAGCAGAAGCAGATGTGCATTAGTGCCCAAAATTGTTTCTCAGAAAAGATGAAGTATTTTTCATTCAATCTATTTGGAATACCTGCAGAAAGGGAATGACAAATGCCCAGTTACAGCCAGATGGATATTAGTGCCCCATGTGATTTAGGGCATGACATCCATAAGAAGGAACTTATTGCTTCAATTCATTCGAACTTTCAGTACCCATATCACATTATTAACCTCAAGATGTGAGATCTCTTCTGTTGTTTTACCTGTCAGCCAAATGTAATTTACAGCTCCTGGTGCTTAAGTAAACATCAGGATGCAGAACGTATGTGATGCCATGCTAGTATACATCTCAAGAATGACATGAATTTTCTGCAGGTCCTGAACCAACTCGTGACAGACAGAAATACCAGAGAGCTCTAAAATGGCACTGTAGTCCTCTGTTTTGATACCTGAATGTCTCCCATTCCTACAGGGACATAAGTGCCACACTGTCTTCCAGTTAGATTAGTGACAGTTTTGATTCAGCAGTCAGGTTTTCCATCTCCATCTTTCTTTGATTTCTATGAACAGCATTTTACAAGGTGAGTTGAGCCTTCTTTTGAGTGAAAAATTTTATAAAATTTTTCTTTTTCTCTGAATTCTAGCACCACAGGTTTTTAAATAAGCACAGAATCACATGTTGGAGAGTATTTACTAAGTGTAAGCCTGTATATGACCTTCACCTGCAGGGTATACTTCTGGCTACATTTCATCCCTGGAACAGGCAACACAGGACCGGGATTTTTGTGAACTATTCTAGGAGCTCAAAAAGAGAGAAATATGATGAATAAGCATGGGATTTTATTCACAGCCCTCAGTAAAATGAAGGTGATTAATGTCTCTGTTCATACAAATGTAAAGGTACAGTTTCAATGGCTTTGGCTGACATTAAACATGACTTTTCCCCTTTTCCTAATCTTCCAAAAATCTCTTTAAACATAGTTTTGGGAGAGGAACTTGAGAGAAAATATCAGAAAAAAAGAAATCTATCTCATCGACAGCCTGGAAGGTAGAAGATTTGTTTTAGTCTTATCAGTTGTGCCGTCTTTTCTTTGTGAATGTTGGAGTAGACAGAGAGAGCAAGCCAGAAGCTTTTGGGTTGCTAGATGGATTATTCACAGTTAGTATTCATACTCTGCTGAATATAGCTGAAGTAAAGGAAGTTTTGACCTTAAAAATACTTTTATTAAGTATTTACTGAATATTGATGGAAATTAAAATGATCCTTATTTTTGTAGGGCTCAAGATAATACAGGGGTAGGTTCTAATTTTTCATTTTTTTCCACAATGCCAATGTTGACAGATGAAAAATCATCTGCATCTGGTGGGTTAATACAATGCTTATTCTTCAAAAAACCACTGGCCTGTGGATGGAACTGCACAATGCTTATCCAGTAGGAAGAACTGGAAAGCAAGCAGCCCAGTTGTGCCAATTTTACCAGTTCACCAGGTGGTCAGGTATGACTTTGGGGTTGACCACCTCCAGGGACCCCCCGGACAGAAGAAAGCATCCATAAAGGGAAGACAATATATGGTAATGATTTCAGGAAAATTATTATCATATGTACGTTTATCCTGTGAAAATCAATGAACAGGTATGTAAAATATAGTATATAAACAGGAGCTTTTTGTACTCAGCATGCATGTACTTAAGAGGAGATATCCCCTCATGCATCCAGATGAATAAAGAATGGCTGTTTCTCAATACTACATCAGTGTTAAGGACTTTTCATTTTTACCAATTTTTGGTAACACCAAGAATATTTAAAATAAAGAAATAGCAAACATTATTGCTCCAACACTCAAATTCCCACTCTCCCTTTGTTTTACAAAAAGGTTTTAGATGGCCATTAACATTTCACAAAACTCATCTTCTGTGCTGAGGTTATTTATTTATTGTTAGAATGGTAACTCACATAATTAAGATAAACTGTTTCTAGTTAATTGAAACCTGGCATTTTAAGGCTAAATTCTAAATGTCTGCAAAGAGCACAAGAATCAGAGTCAGATAAGTGATATTGATTTTGCAAGTGTCTGATTTATATTCCTGGATATGCTTTACTCATATGCACATCTATGTAAAAAAGCTTCAGAAATCTGGCAGAAAGTGAAAAAATCACTTGCTAACCATTAGGGTAGTTGAAAACTAGGGATTAGTGGGACTACACACTAAAGAGGGCTATCAGTTATGTGACCATGCTTCAGGAATATTCACTTTCAGTTGATGATGGTTATTTATTTGACTGTAAGAGGACATAGCTATTGCCCCTTTCAGAAAAAAGTCACAATAAATGGATGGAGCTCATGTTGAAAAAAGCTCTTACTATCTTTCCTTTGACCTTTTGAAGCTTTATGTGGTATTTCAAGCTGAAGAAAAGTTTTATGGTCTGCCAGAGAGGTTTATTTTAACTCCAATTTATCCAAGTAATATCTCATTAGAGCTCTCTGTCACGGAATTGATTCACAAACCCTAACCCCTAAAATCAACACTGTCCGGGGTGAGGCCTGGAGACAGAAGGTTTTGTTCAGAAAATAATGGTTAATCATTATTTACCTTGCACATATTATTGTGACAACGAAAGGATGTACACTCTTTCAAATTCTACAGCTAATTTTTTTCAGACTGTGAGATGACAGTAGGGAAGGAGGGTGTCTTACTCAGGGGTACTGTTTTTCTCACCAGGCAAAGTAGAGACAGTAATTAATCAGCAACATGCCTGTTGACTCACTCACTTTCAAAAGCAGGAAAATAAACAATAAATGCTTAGCAACCAAAGTCATGCACAGTGACTGACTCATGAAAATATATACCACAGCTGTAGTCCTCACTATTTTCCTCCCACTGTTAGTTTTCAGTAACCCATTCCACATTTTTTTTCAGGAATGACTTAATGACTCCAACACTGCCATCAAAGATGAGTCTAGGGATATGCTTTGATTATGGTAACCTAGATGACAAATGGCAGGTTTAGTGATGTTTGTTAACATAAAACACCTTACAGTGACACTCAGCACCTCTTTATCTGTATTTCTTACTACCTTTTCTGCTAGCTTACCTGGTGAGCTAAAACCATCAAGCCTTCTAATAATCCAGATTGATAGGTCTGAAAAAGGACAAGGGAAAAGCAATCTTGGATTCAAAAAAATCAGCCCAAATTTCATTTTCTGAAGTGAAGAGTTAACGAAAAGCATTTGCCTGCCTGTGATACAGTTCCCTCTCTGGGTCTTTCCCGAGGCACACACAGGCAGCTGAATCCATGATGATATTTAAGTTCTCTTTGAACTTGGCCTCAAGTCTGTAAATGCCATTTCTCTGCTGCAGTGCCTTCTTTTGCAACCTGTCAGCAATCTGCATGATCCCTAGAGAGTAGTGAGGTTGCCAAATTGACCCTGCAGGCACCAAGCTTCCAAATATGTTGTATGTCTGAGAATATCCCTGGGCTTGCATTCCTCAAGTAAAGGCAGCTCTCTGGTGGCATTGTCCAGGGCCACAGGTCCTCCCCTGTCTTCCTGGCTGCTACTCCCTGGTAGATGGGAGACAGAGAACATGTCAAAAACTCCAAGGGACACAGCTTGCACAGCACAAGGCTTGTACCGTGACTGAAAAACACTACATGTTGTAGGGGTGGCATTTGAGTGGGTTTCATATTGCAGTGTAGGTGGGAGAAATGTTACTCATGAATGCAGCAATGATCTCAAGGAATGAAATTAAAAATTTGAACTCAGTCTATTTACTAAGAAAATGATGGGTTTGTTGATACAGTTCATAAAGTAATAGGAACACATTCTTTTTGAAGAATAGCAGGATTGATGTTGTGGTTCTGAAGGAGCCACTAAACCCTGCTGTTACAAGAGGCCCTTTCTCTCAGTTCCCTTTGTTATAGAGGTTTAAGGAAAGGATACAGCCATAACCTACTTCATCCACTTTAAATGAAGTTGAGCTCATGATAGCACTTAATCTGCTGAACTCAGTACATAGAATATGGGTTTCTTTTTTCTTCTCTAAACTGTTTCTTTTTCCAAGAATGTGCTGTAGGGTCGGTCACTCATTTGGCTGAGGTCAATTCAGCTCTTTCTCTCAGTAGAATAGTTTGATTTCTTTAAAAGCCACAAAGAACTAGCTCTTTTATAAGTTAGATAAGCATGAATAAAGAAGAAACCACAGAAATCCTTGACTGAATAGAGAAGTATGTACAGTGTTTTAAGTTGTTACTACAAATAGATATGAGCTCAGTCATTCTGGTAGTTACTGTCCAGTGTGATAACTTTCAAAAAGAACTACACTTCTTCATAGAAGTAGCCTTGTAATCCTTCTGTGAACAAGATATTAAAGAAAGGTTGCCTGAAGAGTGGCTCCAGTATCTAACCTCTTATTTTAAACAGCAAAGCTAAATAAAGCACCACAAAGACGCACAATACACAGTGTTTCTTTAAACACATGACAGATAAATAAATAATCCAAAACATATCTGAAGGCTTCTTATACATATATCTAGGGATTACCATTCAACCATGTGCACCATAAGTTATTTATTAAAACATGGAACAAATATATATTTATTTTAGACACCAAGTTGCAAAGAAGATAAATATGGACAGAATAAACTTTTATTTTGCCAAGATACAATTCATCATGAACTGAAGTCTTCAAAACCCAAATCAAATTCCTCTGAACAAATAAAAGAATGTCACTAATATCTCATCCTGAATATACTGTAAATATTTCTTCTCATAGAACAGAAGTGTTCCTTTATATAGTATATGGCACATTTAAAAAAAAAGAAAACAAACAAACAAACCCACAAAATCGACTTCCACTTTTCTTTTTTTCAGGACAAATTAAGTATTTCTTCTGCGGTTTTTTTATTTGTTTAATTTTGCTTTTTAACTTGAGAGTGGAAATTATGGACTCTAAGTGAAATGAAAGCCCATTAAAACAGACTAATCCACTTTTAAGGATCAGTTCAGGCTTTCTGGAGTGTATTGCAAGAGCAGCAAACTGTGCAGCCTGATAAAGGTAAGACATTTATTGAGAAAGCTTGGAAAAATGTGACTCTAAACCACATTTTTTTGCATCAACTGTACATAGTTACATTCAGTTAGTCAGTAATGAACTATCAGATGACCTCATGCAGGGGTGTAAGGGATTGCATGCCTTCCATTACACCCTTGGGGCTCTTTTCTGTGATGAGTAACTCCCATTTTTTGCAGATGACAAAATAGTTTCTCTCCCTTTGGTGTCCAGGGTTTGATTAACAAAAAACCTCTACAAAAATACCAAAACAAAAGAGCAATTTGCAGAACTAGAACTGGGCTTTTAAAAGTCTCACTTACACTAAGAAAGAGTATGCCTTTACATTAATAGTTAAAGAAACTGGAGTGCCTGTAGTCAGGCCCAAGTACAGTTGCAATTTCCCCACTTACAGGAGGCAGCCTGAGAGCTCATCCCTTGGGCTCATTTGTTACTAGTAACTCAGAAAGAGCGCAGGGAATCTGGAGTCCTCCTTTACCCCTTGCGTCCTAGTTAACCAAGTGTCTGCAGGTTGAAGAGGTTACTCTGCTCTGTGGAAGTGGCATGAGAGCATCAGCCCTGAGAGGGCCCAAGGGTTCTTGTGACACGTGAGAAACTCAAGTTTGGTTTGTTGCCACAAGTTTAAATCGACATCAGTCAAATCCTTAGTTTTTAGAAATCTTCTGTAATTTTGCTGTAATCCTAAAATACTCACTGGAGAATTTAGTAAGTGAAATGTAACAAAAATATGGTGCCAGTGCTTGAAATATAGTAATATAATTTTTGTTCTTAGAAAAGGTAACATAATCTTATGGATTCAAAAGTATGTTTGCCTTTAAGTAGACCTTCAAATACAGGAACTCCATAATGATAAATCCCTGTTTTAAGTAATTGTGCAGTATAAATATCTTATTGTTTAAAATAAGCATATATTTTCAAGTTTTATTTAAATCTGCATAGCAGATCTGAACCAGGGAAAGATATAAACTCCTACTATATTCCCTGGCTCAAAAAAATATTTTCCTGCGAATGCACTAGCAGTGAAATAAGTAGTTGCTTAAATTGGAACATGGAAGTACCAGTTAGTCTGAGAAATGATTGCTGTGGAAAAAAAAAAATCCCCCTCTTAGATAAGATCTAAATTATTTCTGCCTACTATGTTTTAATCTCCTCAAGTTAAGGAGAAAATTAATAAAAAGCAGAGAAAAAACTATAATCCAAGACTAAAATGAACAAAACAATTATTGAAACACTTGGTTTCTTGTTTCCTGAGGTGTCACAATCTAAATTTTAAAACTTCAGCACTTTTTCTAAATATATATTTTATCTTGATTCTTTTTTGTTATTCAAATATCAAGTAAATGTGGGTTTTACACAATATTTTACTAGAGTAAAACACATAATTGATAGCTCAATACTAAAATGCTGAAAGTAGATACCCCACGTCTGTAGAGTGCATGACTTAAAACTCTGTAAGAAGCCATTTTTCAAGTGCCTTTCTACCTCAGAAGAGTGCTAACTGTGTCTGAGAAATTGCAGTGCATCAAAATACCATTCTTCCTCAGAAGATTACATTGATTTCTGACATTTCCATAATAATTTATTTATAAAAATATGTACTATACATATATTAATCCTGATGCTGTCTAATTATGAGGATTCTGAGCCCAATTTTCTGTCATTACTATGCTGATCCCTTTTTAGAACATCAATGGGAGCTGAAATTTACGGTGTTCACAGACCTGAAAATGACACAGGGTTCTCAAATTAACTATGGTCACTTGGCACATCTTTAGAGGTGACTTGCTATTTTCAGTACTCAGGTGCCTGGCAGGAAATGATGAAGAAAAGCAAGCGCTGCCTAAAATATTTATCATTATAAACCAATCCTGAGACAGCCTTTCCAAAGGTATACTTTTATTAGTGTATTAGGGCAATAAAGAATAACCACAAACAAAATCAGCAGATGCTAAAATAAAAACAGAAACTTGCAAATACATGTTTATTATCTATTAGGATTTTTTTTTTTACAGTCACTCTGTGAAAAACTGAATAAAGGCACTTCAAGAAGGTATCCATTCAGTAATATTTGTTTTTTCTTAAACTCGGAGGTGAAATAGTGTTCCACTTTCTCAAAGTCGCTGTTTTGCCTGTTTTTCGTAAATAAAGCTGATGGCTTATTTCCAAGGAAACCTTTTAGGCATCAGACTAGCAAGGAAGATCATCCTCCTACACTTCTAGGGTTATGGAAATTGGGGGTATTCTTGTGAAGTGTTCTCAGGTTAGTAGTCATGCCTTCAATCTCACTAGAATTGCTAACACCAGGAAACTCTATTGGGCATATTTCAGATGGGCAAAGTTCATGTAACATTCATGTTAGCAACTTCTGTCATAAAAGTAACAAGCAGCGGCAGTAGAGAGGAATTAATTCAGATGCTCCACTTTCATTCCTAGTGAAGGATCAACCACAATAAATCTGTCAGAAACATCTCTCTCTCTTTGTGGGATGGTGCCTTAGAGAATAACAAGGAAGAGATTTCTTTTACATACAGCATAATCTGGACTTAAAAGCAAACAAAAAGGTGTCTACGGTATACACATCTATATATATGTATATAATTTTTTTGTTCTAAATGTAGGTCTGGCATGGGAATCTAAGGGTAACTTTGGCAGGCCCTCAAGTGAAATATTCAAGTGCTATCTCTAGGTCTTCAACTGTTTTAAAATGTCAGTAACCTACTCTTGTGCTCAATCCACAACAAACATTTTTCTATTTTAGTCCAAGTAAAATTTAATGCCCCAGATGTACATACAAAGACAGTATATATGTATGCATATTAAAATCATTGGTAGATTTTAAAATATACACAAATCCTTGCTTTTTCCATAACTGGGTGAGTGCTGTATTTTTTCAAAGAAGAAAGTAATTCCTTTGAATACCTGTTAAATGATAATGTCAACGTTTTTGCCTCAAAAAAAATGCTGTTGTATATTTTTAAAATATTTTTTGCCTGAGCTGTCCTCTTCCTACATACACTTTTACTAGGAAACAAAGAATGTAAAACATAAATTATGTAGTCAACCATTAAATCATTTATTACAAATCTGTTTTTCAACTGAGGACAAAATAATTGCTGCACGATTGTTCCTATATAATTGCTTTTCTTTATTTTTAATATAATATATTTAGGATGATAGCAGAAAGAAATTACTGTGACAGTATTTTAGTAGTTCTTATTACTATTTTGGAGTAGATGAAGTCACACAGGTCTTTTGCATAGTCATAATAAATCCAAAATTTGAAGTAACACACCATAAAAACTGTGATTTTTTATCTCTTTTCACTTAGTTCATCAGATTTTTACTGCATAAACAGCAAAAACTAAAAACAATTATCTACGTATTGTGCCCTGAAATTAAGCAATTATTTCCTAGAACAATAAAAATAACAGACACATCTACAGATCTTTTTCTCAGTCATATAGTGTTAAATCTAGAAAGATTTACAAAGACAAGCCATATAAGTGGCAATTATTGCAAATAAGATTTGGTGCTTAGATTTCCTTTCATCAAACAGTCTTTGGCAAGGAGGAAATTATAAAACTTTCTTAGATTGGAATTGTCAATATTGTAACAAATAGCACATTTTGTAACTGAAGATATTTTCAAAGTTTGTATATAATATGGGAAGTACTTCAGACTTTTATTCTGTTTGTGAGTAAATAAAGTGAGCAAATATATATGATTATATAAAATTATAAATTATATATATATAATGTTGTTGATTATAATTATTTTATTGCTTTCAGTTTAGGATTATGCATTTCTATCAGAAATTTTAAATTGCAAGTCAAACGTGTACATTTTTCAACCATATTCATTTGAAAATGAGTTAAAGACAAAATTATTGACGTTTAACCATCAAAATGCCCTTGGTCTTTTCAGCAATGTTCCTTTTCAAAACACCTTACTCTTTTCTAATTAAATAGGTAAAATGTTTGTATATCATACTGAATACTCCACAATTTTGGCTTAGAGTTTCAAATTGTGTAATTTAATAGAAATCATACAACATTAATAATTCTGCTAAAAGATTATTTCAAATTGTATAAACAAAGTTGGTGAATGACCTAGGTTTTCTCATGGTGTCTGAGGTACGATGTCATACAGAAATAAAGAGTAAAAACTTGAGTCCAGGAGAAACTGCTAAAAAGTTCAAATAATCAGCAGTAGTACCAGAAGAACTGTTCAGATGTCACCTTTATCAAAACAACACAAACAGAGCTGTTGCAAGTATCAAAGGTCTTCTGTCTCCTAGACCTGAGGAATGAGTGTTTGAAGATTGGTTATGATGTGTCCAGAGTGGTGTTTTGTTAGTGTATACATAGATTTCTAAACATGTTGGTGACTGATGCTGGTTACACATGCTGAAAAAGGAACACAGTTCATACAGCACCAAGATATTACAATACATTCTGGATTGAAACAACCATGATTTACAGAACAATTCTCAGAATATTTAATGTTTAAGTATTCAAAGTCTGTGGATCAGTTATACTGAAATAATTCTTGTTTAAAATGAAACTAAGATTGCTTAAATATGAGGATCAATTTGCTGCTTGTTTGCCAGCTTCAAAGTTACCATGAAAACCTTAGAAATAATGTGACCAAGTAAACAAAATTAATATGTTTGCTATACCTGTGAACACACTCAGTGTGAAAGACATGGTGTTAGGGACCAGGGTCTAATTGTACAATTTACAGCACTCTGCTAACATTTCACTTGGAAACCGAATTGCTTTGTTGTGCACATGAAAAATGATTTTTCTAGATTCTATTTGTTCATAAAATATCAGACAAGCTCATGATTTGATAATGACACTTTATTAAATTCTTTTTCTCCTGTATAATTTTTTGTGGGAGATGACTGGAGGAGTTGGAAATTGCCAGCCTGAGTTTGGCGTGTTCCCAGAGCTTACTGTCATTTTGATTTAAAACTGGAGTAAATCCTGCAAACTGGCTTAAATCATGTATCCACAAAGTCTTAGCTGTACTCTGTTCATTGTAAACAGTTTAACTTTATACTGAAATTATTTTAAATATAGACTGTTTGCAAAAAGCCTAAGAAGTACTGATAACATATTCACTTTCTTTCTGTGATTCTTATATGTCTATTTTTGGAAAAAGAATCTTTTAAACATATTTCCCTGAATACTCACTGGTATTTACCTGGTCTGTGCAATTTGAATGGTGGAACCACCCTGAGCAGGAATGGTGCCCGCAGGCAGTGTCTGTGCATGCTCCTCATGAGACATGAAACACGGTTCTAGCTCAAAATTCCTATTACTACACACACATTCCTTTTTCTGAAACTCACCACCAGTTGAAGATCCTTTCTTTGGTTTCAGCTGAAGTGATAAATCCTCTCCCTTAGACTTAGAAGCCAGAAAATTTCATTTAAATTTAAATATTTTAGCACAATCTGAAATCAACTATTGAACTAATGCTTGATTACTCTATTTTTTGGGTGATTTTACACTTCCATTTTTAAAGATGATAAATGGATAATATTTTGTACAATTATTTCATCTATTACAAGAAGATTTCGTTGCTACTGGTTTTCACCTTCACATATCTCTCTTTTGTGTGTGGGTGTATGTGTCTGTAAACAAGTTCTTTCTCTCACTAAGGGATTTGCATGAAATAATATACACATTACCTTCATCTTGCTGCCAATGTTTGAGCTCTACAGAGTTCTCAAAAGACTGCAAGAGTTAACATACAGCAGCTTCTTAAACTTGCCATTTCTAATGGCAAGCATTAGAAATACTCATGACGTTAAGATCATAATCAACATAGAGTTAATGTTTACCAAAAATTACCAGTGCAATTGTCAGGTACTGAAATACATTTGAAAATTATGTTCAAACAGTGACACACAAACAAGGCTGGTAAAATGTGTCCACACAGTCAAAACTGGTTAAAGAAAAATGTGTAAGTTGTGCATGGATGTTAATAGCTATTCCCCCACTTCCCTTGACTGTTTATATGACAAGCCATGCTGATAATACTGTATTATGGCACACTCATGGAAATGATCATACAAATAAAAACATTTAATAAAGAAATTCCTCTTATCTTTGACACTCAGCTCTTCTAGTCAGGACATGTTTTATCTGTTACTACTTGTGTGGCAAGAGGAGTGCACTCAGCTCTAAACAGAACTGATATAGATTACGTACTGACTAACAAATAGAGCACCAAATTACCCCATTCTGTAAATGCAGTCCCAGATACCTTCTGTTACTTGCTTTGGTTGAGCATTATTTTGCTCAGAGTGAAAAACTTGATTTTTTTCCAAAGAAATACATAACAATTTTTTTTTTTTTTTAATAGTATTTAACATGGCCTAGATCAAGAATTCATGCCAGTTCCACACAAAATTGTTGTATCTAAGTGGATAATGTTTCTTGGAATGAAGAAGTAAATTTGTTTTTAAAAAATATTTTAATATTTGCAGGGGTGACTGTAAAGACTGAAAATGTTTGCATTCAGTTTTCTTAGAATTTCTTTCACAGAAAAGTTAGACCACTAGTCATAAGTCAGATATAGAGGTTATTAATATACAGCTAACGTGTGGCTATTTCATTTGAATAGTCTTAAAATGTAGTCTGTTCTACAGCTGCTAGTGCACACTTATCTGGAAGAAAAACCCAAGTTCATTTCCAAACTATGGGTCACCATTCAGGGTAAATGGTCACTGCAAAAAAGTTAAAAAATTTTGTGCTAGATTTGAATTAGAACTTATTCTACAGGGCCTACTTTTTTTTTCATATTATATTTATAATGGCAAATTCCAGTTATCTTATTCACTGTGATACAACATTATTTATTGCAATGTTTCTAGTACAGTCTCCTGAAAGTTTTAAGTTTAACAATTGGATAGTCTATTTCTAGAGATTGCATAAAAGCCCAAGTTTCAGTTATGTCTTAAAAAAACCCAAACTGTGTTTTTGGTGGCTGAAGATATGTGAGGTAACAAAACCAAACACAGAACTTTAAATAAATTGAAATACATTACTATGAGTTGAATCATTCAGGTTATAAAAGAAGAGCTGAACCAGTATTATCTTCAGAAATTTCAGGATAGTTCAAAAAATCAATGTGTTAAATGCTAATCCAGTTAATTTCTATTGTGTGAGTGTCCTGGTTCTGGCCATGGCAGGGTTAATTTTTGCAGTAGCCAGGAGGGGGCACAGCTAGGACCCAGAGATTGCTCTATACCACCTCACATCATTGCTGGGGGTGGGGGGAAAGGGACTCTTGTGCGAGGAGAAGGGGGTTGCTTCTGGTCAAGTAAGCATGGTGCCGGTCCTGAGCTGGAGGGAGCAGTTGGGTAACACCAGTCCCAAGCTGGAGGGAGCGGTGGGGTGACATTGATTCCCAGCTGGATGAAGCAGTAGGGGTGGCATGGCTATGGTCAGGTTGAGCTCCCTAGTGAGTATTTTTGCATGTGACTCACAATCTCTTTTGTATGCTTTTTTTATAATATTTTTACTGTTCTTGTTTGTTTTCCTATCTCATAGCTGTTTCCAGCAAATTGTTCTTATCTCAACCCATGGTCTTTACCTATCTCATTGCTGTTTCCAGTAAATTGTTCTTATCTCAACCCATGGTCTTTACCTTTTGTGCCTCTAGTTCTCCTCTCCAGCCAGACAGAAAGGGGAGAGGGAGAGAGGAAGGGGGAGTGCACAAGCGGTACCTGTTTAGGAGAATCTCAGTGCACAGTGGTACCTGTTTAGGAGAATCCCAGAGCGCTAAACTGGGGGGTACACATTCCTAAACCACGACACTGAGGTTATGGCAACACAAACTATTTCTGTCAAGCACTTGTGAACCAGCAGCCCAAATGAAATAAAATAGTGATTTTTTTGCATTTCAAAAATTTACATCTGTGCATATACCTGTTATGCATAATGACAGTTGACACACTTCAAGTCAAGAACTGATAGTTCATCTGACATTTTTTTAACAAGATCCAGAGGGCACAATTCAGTAACTGTAGCTTTACTAAGTTTTACCACTGTGTACTTACCGATATAGAGTAGTTCTGCCTGTACCACAAACTGCTGAAATTTTGTAACTGAATTCCTAGTTGCTCAGACAAGGGCCTCAGTCAGAAAAGAAACACAAAGAAATGTTGCTGATGTGGAAAGTAACAGCCTTTGCAAGCTGCCCAGTACTGGCTGTACTGGTGTGTCCATTGCTTTTTCAGAAAGAAACCAAGACATATCTTTAGCAAAGGACTCCTTAAAACCCTATATATTTACATGAAAGATATTGGTTTTGGAGAACTATTGTTCCTTCACATTCTACTCCTTCCATCCTTCAAAAAACTAATACAGCACTGGAAATAATGGTGGAAAAAACCCCTGTCTGTAATGCTGGTATACTAGCTCCGATGATAATGGTTTTATTAGCATGACAAGAAAATAAATCTGCTTGTAGGTGGTAAAATTTGTTTACTTTTCTCTTGCTTATCTATTCTAACATGAAAAGTAAGCAAGTGAGGTAACAAGTCAACCTCACATATCACTTATACTAAATTTCCACCTTAACTTTTTCGTAAAGATATTAAAAAATATTGAAGAATCTGTAGTTGCCAAAACACACATTATACATGTTATTGTATTATATATATTAAATAAATAATCTTCTGTGAGATGTTCTATTGCTTCAAGAAGTTATGAAGTATTTCCGCTATGATGAAGATTACATAGGATCCCTAACTCACTCACTAACTCAAGCATATTGAACACTGATAATTACTTAACAGGTTTTCTGTCCTGGGACTTTTTGCTGACAACAAGGTTCTACTGACTGCTACTGACAGTCCAAGCTGTTGAAGATGTAACTGGTCAATCAGTGATCATAAATAGCTGCTGGAAAATCTGTTTCTTTCACACCTTTTCAGGTACCAGAGTTATTCAAACTTACTCAGCTATATAAACTAACCTGACACTGGATTTATCACATTTCTTTGCTCAAGGTGGCTATAGAGATCAAATGTAAGAAGCATTGGTGATCCAACAGCAAACAGTTCTAAAGGCAGAGTAGTTCAAGTGAAAAAAATTATTTGTTTAGGTTTCAATAAGATATTTAGTGCCCACAGTAAGTTATTCATTATACCGAAGGAAATATGGATTTGTTCAAATGGAAAGAAATGAAATGCCTTAAAAATTAACAGGACAATTTATTTGATAGCTTTGGAGTGACTGTTATTAGCTCACAGGGAGGTTTCTAGAGAAGTTCCTTCAAACCGATTTTATGATTAGTTTTGCATGGTATCCATGATCTTCTCATAGTGATATAAGGCGCTGAATGATCAAAAAACGTAGAAAACCCAAACCCCCTATATAATTTAAGAACTAGAATAAAAAAGAAAATTATTAGTCACATAACAAGATATTTGACTATGAGAACATAGATTAAAATGATCCTGTCATTGTAAGAAATGTTAGTTCTAGGTTCCCATAAATAGTGCCTGTTACATCTACCCATGATACCAGTGAATCTCATGTGCTGTTTACAAATACATACAACTTCCCCTCCTCCCATCTCCCCCCTCCCTCCCTCCCCAGTTTTGATTAGGTGCTCTGGCTGAAAGTTTTTAAAGGCTTTTTCCTTACAGCTTGAACAGTTTTAAACATCTCTCCATTTAAAAGGAAAAAACATCTGCTGAAGAGCATCCTATCTCTTGATCTTCAGCTCATTCAATAGTAACACGGCCCTTTTCTCCTCATAGATCACTGCCAGCCTTTTTTTCTCAGTCATACACATTTTTTGACCTGTGACAAAATCTGGTTTGACATATTACCCTGAGAATGACAGCTCTTCAAACTACATTTTATATGGCTATGGGGAAGAGGAGAATACACTGTCCAATTCTATATCCATGAACATTTTTGCTTCATTCATTGTTTCTTTTATATTTCTATATACTGTTGTAAAAAAGGAGTGCATTCTTCCACGTGAATTATTTTTCTGAGAAGAGTTTTCATTACTTTTATTTGAAGTCTTTTCTTATTTGTCTGCTGGAATTACTTTCATTTTTCAGCAACAGTCTGTGCTTTCTTTGCTTATTGTTAATATGATACTATTTTTCTAACCTAAATCTGATTAATTTGACCCATCTCTAGGCATTTGGGAGGTTTCACATTTTCATAATAGCATGGTGCTTTACAAAATAAATAATTCAGTATTATTTTTTTTCGAAAACAGTGGGAAGACAGACATTCTTTTTTCAACTACAGAATTAAAAGCATGAAGTCTATTTGAAGGCCAATAACTGCCTAGCAGTGTAGCCAGGCATCATGGTAACTCAAGAGTTCAATCCTGTTCAACATCTTCATTAATGAGCTGGATGACAGAGCAGAACATGGTCTCATCAAGTTTGCAGATGACACAAAATTGGGAGGAGGGATACAACGGAGGATCATGCTGCTATCCAGAACGTCAACAAGATGAAGAAATGGGCTGACAGGAACCTCATGAAGTTCAGCAAAGGACAGATGTAGAGACCTGCACCTGGAGACAAACAACCCACTGCACCAGTATACACATCCCCTGTTTCCCAAGTGGCTTGGTAAAAAAGGACCTGGCAGCTCTGGCTCCCATGGCTCCCAGTCAAGCATGAGCCAGCTAACTGCCCCTGTGGCAAAGAGTATCCCTGTGCAGCATACTGGAGTGCAGGGTCCACCATGTAGGAAATATGGGAATACTGGAGAGAGTCCAAAAGAGGCCCATGAAGATTTTATGGGGCCTAGAACATTTTTCCTACCAGGAAAAGCTGGGAGCAGGGATGCTGGGTGCACTGGCTGAAGGGCAGAGCTCAAAGTGTTGTGGTAAGTGGGGGTATATCTGGATGGTGTTCTTCAGCATTCAGCTCTAGGACCAATTCTGCTCAATACTTTTATCAATGATCTGAACATAAGAGCTGAAAGAAACATTAGCAAGTTTGGTGATGATACCAAACTGGGAAGTGCTGTTGACCCTCTTGAGGGATAGGAGGCCTTGCAGATTGATGTAGGAAGATTGGAGTTTTGGGCAAGGACTAATGGAATGAAAATTAACAAGTCAAATGCTGGATTCTGCATATAGGATGATTTAACGTCCTGCACATATTATAAATTGGAAGTGGCTGGAGGGCAGTCTGGCAGAAAGGGCTCTAGGGGTGCTGATTGACAGCAGGCTCAGCATGAGTCATCAGTAGGCTTTGGAGCCCAAAGGGAAAACTGAAACCTGGGGTGCAGTGAACACAGTATAACCAACGGGTTAAAAGAGAGTGTTATTCTGCTGTATTAAATGTTAATACGGCTTCACCTTGAGTACTGTGTGAACTTCTTGGCCCCCCAATTTAAGAAGGATGTGATGGTTCTTGAATACATCCAGAGAAGATCAACAAAGTTGGTGAAAGGGCTGGAGAGCCTGTGCTGTGTGGAATGGCTGAGCACTTTGGGCTTGTCTAGTTCAGAGAAAAGGAGGCTGAGGGAGAACTTCATTGCTCTCCACAGCTTCCTGAGGAAGGGATGTGAAAACGGAGATGCTTGTCTCTTTTCCCTGGTATCCAGTGCTAGGAAGTGTGTGGGAATGGTTCAAAGTTGCACGTGGGGAGGTATAGACTGGACATAAGGAAATATTTCTTATCTGAGGAGGTGGGCAAGCACTGAAACAGACTTCTTAGAGAGTAGTCGATACTCCAAGCCTGTCAGTGTTTAAGAGGTATTTAGACAATGCCCTTGAACGACATGTTTAAGCTTTTGGTCAGACCTGAAGAGGTCAGGTAGTTAGACTAGAGGATCATTGTAGGTGATTGTGTATTTTAAATGAAAAATTCTATTATATCTATTTTAGTCTTTAGTCATTTTACTCCTTTGGTTTTGGAGTCATGCGTGTGCTCACATGCTTCATACAGTCTCCTGATGCCACAAATAGCAGACTTTTTTATATGCCTACTTTCACTGCAGACATGTACAGCTACAAGATTGCTTTCATTTACAGAATTTCCTTTTGAAATTTCACTCCCTTGGTGCCTAACTCTTTTCTTTGGCACACATTTTGCACCATATCCTATAAAGTCGTTGTTCTGTTGGTGTCACCCCAGGAGAAGGGAGCTCTGTCATATGATTCCACTGACTATAAAGCCTAATTTTATTCCTTGATTCCACTGACTATAAAGCCTAATTTTATTCCTTGATATCTCATGCATCCAGGCAAAGGTAATTGAGGTGATACAGGTATTATGCAATGACTCCTCAGACTCTTATAAAACATCAGGACTTTTCTAAAGGTATTTAAATGATAGTTCCAGTTCCTGGGCTTACACTTTAAAACATGTTTTTTTCCTAATTTGTCCTTTGTTTGGCTTTATTCTTAGTTTAATTTCTATCTGCCGCTCAGTACTGGAAGAAGAAAACTTTTCATTCTGAAGGGTCACATCAACGGTCCAGTAATATTAACTAGGTCAAATTCACACTCAGGTTAAATTGATGTAGCTTAGCAAAACAAGGCAAAATTCTGATTGCCTAGAAGCAGAGAATAAATTAGCCTTTAGAGGTTTAAGTATCCAAACTACAATAAACAGAAGTAGTTTTTGAAGGTTAATACAGCTGACAAAAGTGGTTAAGAAAACTACCTGACCTTATAGAAAAGGGAGCACAGAACCATTTAAGAGCCTTTTATGTTTCAATGTGTCAAACCCCTATAAAACTACAGTATGTTTTATCATACATCAGTAGTAATTAGGGGAAAGATTATACTCTTACGTTATGCTCTTACCTGCAGAGAGTCTTGAAAGACAACAGAGCTATCTTCTTTACATGTAAGCTGCTAGGCTCATCAGGTGGATGAGGGAATGTAAACCATCTGCTGAAAATAATTTTGAAAATAATTGGTTAAAAAGTTATCTCCTTGCTGCAGTTCCTGGGAAGAAATCACATGGCACTTTGTAAACACAGGATTTGAATTTCTGATGAGGATGGGAAATTTTTTTTAATATATGTATATCCAAAAAGGTAAACAGATTATTTTCATTCCAAAAGAGGGAAATTCTTTCTTCTGGGAAAATCAAACAGAAAAGACAAGAAAATGCAGATTGATACTTATGGTGATACAATGACAGCTGTGATTTTTCTACCATTTTTTTTTTCCTATAAATACCTGCTGTTATTTTGCAAACTTCGGTGTAATTGCCTCTGATCGTGAAAGTCTAGAAGACTTGACTGTATGTTCAGAGTAATTACTTACAGCTTCATCTAAAATATTTGGATTACTTTACATTATTATTATTATTGTTAATATCTATGTTAAGAAAGAGGTTCTGTCCTATCAGTTGCAGACTTTGTCAGTTCTCAGGTGTTTCAAGGACAGCTGTGTACTGTATTCAGGTGCAAGAGGAGAGAAATGGACATGATGGTAACATTTCTACAAGGATACATTTGTGACCATAAATTAAGAAATCACTTAGGGCTTCTAACTAAACATCTAACCTGGAGAAGCTGTAAGTTACCCGTTGCCCGTGCTCAGACAGAAAAAATGACATGTAGATTTTCATGGACTTTCCTTGGAAATATATATAATTATAAAAACCTTTTTAGTTCCATTTTTATTCATTTAATTTTTCAAGACAGTTTTCAATTTTTTAAATTAAGCACACTCTAGAACTTCTAGTAGGGAAACTATAATTTGCTGTACAAAGCAAATAAGATCATGGTTGTTGCTTACATAGTTTGGTAAAGCAATAAAACTTTAAACAAGTTTTACTTTGGCTTTCCATCATCTGATTCTTTATTATGATACAGTGTTTTTATTTTTATTTTATTGTTACAAATAGCTTTAAAAAAGAAATTTGGTTTTCTTTCTCAACATCCAAATTGTAGGGTCTAGGCTATTAACTGTATCTGGACCTAAACTGAAATTAGGGACATTTTTAAATAACAAACCTGTTATTGCAATGTTTTTTTTCTCTCTGACTCCAGATTTTCTCCCTTATTTCCAGCACCATTTGAAATTTAGATCTAAAGTATAGGATGTCAGTGGAAGACATGCACTTTTTGAGCAATGACTTTAGTATTCATTAGGAAATAAGACTTCAGTAATTACACTTAAATATCAAATCTTTTTGTGTATAAACATAATACGTTAGTATGACTCAACTGGACTTAGGGGAAATTTTTGGAAGAGAGAGACCCTGTTTCTACAGCTGTGTGTTTTGTGATAATACTGCTACCTCAGTAAAAGTGCTACCTCAATGTAACACAGATATCTGTTTCTGTGATATCTATAACCCCTGTCTAACAATGGAAGAGACAAATTGCAATTATGTTCTAATGGTGATGTTTCCTTTCCAAATCATCTCTTTCTGAGAGTTTTTGCCATTCTGAAGGACATTCTGTAAGCAGAATATACACAACTGAGAGTGCAAATGTATTTATTGACCAAGAGATACATTAAACAACAAGGACTAGCAAACTCCTCACCTAAGCATTAATAAGTTCACCAGCCTTGATGAGTGTCTGCCAGCTAAGCAGCCAGAGTCAGGAGAAATTGCAAAGGCCTCTGACCTCCTGTCTCCTGATTCTTTGACCTTATCCTTGGGATTTTTGTAAACTTTCACATCAGTATTTCTTCTTGTGAATCGTTGCGTTGCTAATACTGTCTCAGCAATTGTACTTTTGTCTGTGCTTTTACTTGTTTTATATCTCTTCTTTTCACAGACTTTCTCACAATTTAACAACTGTTTGTAAGACTGGGTCAAGGACACAGAGCAATGTGGCACCAAACTAGGGCATAAATTACAGACATCAGAGCCCTAGGGAGGAGGGTTTCAGAAAAATGGGACAACTCTGAACCAGTTTTCTGAAAAGAAACCTATTGCCAACTCTGGGATTGCTGTGCAAATTATGGATAATTACTATGTTCTCCAACTGTAAAAAAATGAAAATATAGTGACATAATTGTGTAAAAAATTGAAAAAATATTTTTATGATATTCTTAGTAGGATAACAGTTTAATTTAGAGGAAAAGATTGAATGTATATTTAACATAGTTTCAGAAAATGGTAAGCACAAAGATTTAAAATTAAAATTCTAGAAAACTAAAAATACTGTTTTAAATACTCAACTAATTCACAAAATAAATGCATAACCATCTTGATAGGGAAAAGATCAAAATTTATGGTGTTCCTGCCAGTTTCATTAAGATGTATCAACTCAGCCTATGGTGCATGAAATCACAAAGATTGACATAAACCTCCAGATGGAAGCAAATGGGAAGCCTGATTATTGAAGGAATGAGAAAAGGCAACATTGATCAGCAGTCCTGGAACCGTCTGGCCGATGATAATGTTTTTTGGGTCTTAATGACTGATCTAAAATCCTTAAAACCTACTGAGGAATTTTGTTTAAAGAAAAATGAGGCTCTACAACAACTATCAAATCTTTGACCAACTTAATTCCTTAGTTTGGAATAGAAAACTATACATCCTTACCTATACTCTGGACACTACTATATTTCATCCTTGAAGGATACCAACATTATTGCTAAATACTAGTCCAGACAAATTACTTTGTTTGCTTGTCACTTTAACTCCAAAGGAGTTGTTTTCCAGAATTAAAAAGGACAAAAAGAAGAAAGAAGTTGGCCTTCCCCCAACTTATGTACAAAAGCAGAGAAAAGCATGGCAGTTCTGAGGGGGTTTTTTGTACACACTGTCCTTATAATGTGTTTTGGTTTGGTTTTGGGTTTTTTGTCTCTTTGTTTGGGTTTTTTTAATATTTATTCCTAACCTCATAAAATTTACCCTTAAAAATCTCATTTTGTGTTCTTTGGGTCAGATCATTCCTTATTTTTAAGTTGCCGTATTTATAGAGGTAGTACATTTTTAGTCCAATAGGTATATAATGTCATATATATTTCTTTTTTACAGCCTAGAAATGAGTAAAACTCTAGCACAGATGAACAAAGGTTTGTTACAGCCTTCTGGAAAAAGATCTTTGCCTGGCTTGATTTCTGAATACAGTGTCATCTGACATATTTCCTGCTCTTTTGAAATATTTCTCTTATTTCTCTCACCAAAACAGTGTTTAAATAATTATGTTAGACTTATACAGTCCCACTGTATTATAACAAGAATATAAAAGGAATGGAACTTAGTTTTTACAGACACCCAAACACAGATTGGATGTTCAGATCTCTGCTCCTCTAGGACGTGCTTTCTCCTTTTCTCAATCATACTGAATTGAGAATTATGCTAGCAGTACACTACCTAAATATTGCCATCCCACAGAAACTTGGCTGAGAACTATGCTCCACTTATATGCAAGGTCATGCTATAAGTAGTTCATCTGAAATACCTGAAACATCCCTTTTAAGATGGGATGAGTCTTATCTAAGGTTTACCTGTTCCTATTGCCTGTGCAGAGAGATTCACATATATAAGGTAAAAATACAAAAGCCAAGGTAAAAAATCTTTATATGAACTAAGATAATACATTTTTATATAAATCAATGTAATGGTATACCTTTCAGATTCCTTTAATATGTCTCATTTCTCATCCTAGGTCCCTTTTTTAAAAATCTTTATTACAGCAATATTATTCTGATATTTACAAATACCTGTACTAAGTATACGGTAAAGTATATGATTTCTTCTCTCTTCCTGGTTTACAAAACTTTTCTTTTAAATTTATATACTCAGTAAGTGCACAGATCAGCAATGATTTATAAAGCTTTTACTTAGCAAGTGTTTAAGTGTAGTTGAACTTCATGAAATTAAAAATAACCTTGAATAAAAAATATTTATTATATGACCATGCTTCCTGTTGATACCTGATATTATATCATCATAATTGTCTGCTTAAAAGAAATCATTTAGGAATCTTAAGAATTTCTATTTCAGCAGTAAATCTTCTGGTTTGATTTTAGACTAATTAGCTCAATTTGTCTAAGGTTGTATAAAAAATATGAACTAGCAAAAAATAAAAAAAATATGTCACACAAGCATAAAATGTTGTGACTAAAACAAGAAAGCTAAACATTTTTCATTATATATCTAATTTTCCCAGAGTGTGCAGCATCAGATCTTAAACTGGTGCCAATACATATCAGGAAATGAGCATATTATGGAGAAAAAATAACATAATTCAGAAGTAACTGAGTCTTGTGGAAAATTAAAATCCAACTGCCAGCTCAGAGCACTAGAAGTTTAAAAATAAAATTTCATGTTCTCACAATTCTGCAAAGTATGCTATTATTATAGCTCAAGAGGTTGAGATAATGACATCAGTGAAAAACTGGTAACTACAGGTGGGATTGAGTGATGTCTGCTTCCGTTTTAAATTTATTCCTGGTTGCTTATATTTGCTGCAGCTTTCTGCCCGTGGACACATTGTACTTCTCCGGATGTGGGCAGCTCCAAACTGTCTAAAATCAGATTAATTTATGAAGAACTCCACAGCCATATAAGAAATTAATGTGTGTGAGATGATGATAAATGGAATTTCATTGACTAAACTTACTGTTCTGGAAGGCAATGATATAATGAGCAACTATCAGAAGTGGCAGGCACATGAAACTGCAGGTTCCTTAAAAAAAACATTGTTCAAAAAACCCCCAAAATATAAGAACCCTTTATGATGATCGTAAGATACATTAGTTTTATTACTTGAACTAGAGGATCTATTAACTAAAAATACATGTTACAAAAAGCATTTTCAGGACTAGGAAAACCCTAGTAGTGTTCCTTTTTGATGTGTCATTGCTTTCTCTCCTATCAACAAGTTTTTTAACCCACCTTAGAATTTCCAATTTCACAAATTATCAGCAAGTAGATTTCCTCTGATGAGGTGGGAATTGATGGTGCTGCACTCTGGCAATTCCCATGACAATGTTACCAAATACCTTTCACAGTGGTAGAGCAGAAAGGTATTAGATAACAGCTGAGGAGCTGACAGCATGCTTTTCATGGTGACACACAATAGTGAAGTAGCAACTAGAATATTGGCTGACCACTGTTTTGATGCACTTCCACTCCTTTATCATTTTCCTCTTGCCCTTGTTCTTCTTTTCTGTATTATTCCAATGCCACCACAGAGACTATAAATACATGCTAGAATCCCAACTCTGCCTTTAAACTGGTAGACAAATGTACTGTTTCATTGAGATTTTTTCCTGACCAAGAGTCAGAAGAACACTTATCAAAATGGTGGATGTTTTTTGTTCTGTACTGTGGAAAATTTATAATGTAATAAGTTCTTGTTGGTAAGAAGAATACATTTAATTCCATAGCCTTCTGTGCTGTCCCCATTGTTTCCAGGTTTTGAGCTCAGTTCAGGTATCTGTGAATAGAGTCTAATGCAGAGCAAAGACATTTGCCATCCACCAACTGTAGGTTCTGCAGTCTCTCTTTCTGTCTCTGTCTGCAGGCACATAAGAAATATTTTCCAAGCAAAATATAATTTTCTCACAAAAATTAATTTCCAAAAAAGTTACAACAACTTTAAACTTAATTTGGTTTTTCCAGGTTACATGCTCTTCAGTGAACCTCTGTAAGGCTGTATGAGGATCACTCCTTGCCACACTGCAATTAAGCTACTTACCATATACTACACCCTGAGGGGTGTCATGTATCAAAGCAGCTATTTTAAGAAACCAGCTAATATGTGGATGCACACATGCATGTGCACATGCACATACAACAAATACACTTTTATTTTCTCAAAAAATATCTCAAAATTGTAATGCTATCTTCTTCTTGCAGGTGAAAATCAAAGTTTTATATGATTCTGTTTAGTGTTCATTTATGTGTTTTGAGTTTTAAAAGTCAGATTTTGTATTTTGTGTTGGTCATTCAGCGAGTTAGGAAGGCTGTTCTCTAAAACTGAGCCTGACAGGGCATAAATTAAATAGCACCTCTGCTTCTCAGCTATTAAATCTTGTATCTAAACATAAATACTTGAACTGTCTCCTGAGTGCAAGTGCCATAGCTACCTACAGACAAGTATACACACATGCACTCCATCTGAGCACCTGGGCACATAGCAATTGACTAAACTCCATCACAATTCGCAAATCAACTGGAAAAGGACTAAATGACAGCTAAAATCATGGTAACTACAATCCAGTAGTCATGCTCAGACCATGAATAAGCTTTGAGCTTTCTTTGAATCACAGTAGTTGCATTGGTTTCATTCAAAAACTTCCTGGGGAAGATCGAATCTGAGGCCCAAACTCATTATTCTTCTTAGTACCAGTGGATTCAAAAGCATAAAAGAATGCAATATGAGATACAAATTAACTTGGAATGAAGACATGCTTCACTCAGCTCGGAAATACTCAACCAAAATTATCTAAGGTGTATATAATCACATAATCACAAACCATATAGCATTTACCGTGGAAAATTTCTTTTTCTGGGTTATACTGTAAAGGAAGACTACTGTGTGCTTAGGAAAAGCAGACAAAAAGATTCCTAGGCTTCAAAATCTTCTAAAGAGCAAAAGTGAATGCATCTCTTACAGAGAGATAAGAATTTGTTGTTAGTGCCATTAATGTTTCTACACTTTAATAGTCCGGACTATTTAATGCAGAAAAGCCTCATTAACAATACAACTAAAATTTTTATTAAAATAAAACAACTTAATCACTTCTAGTAGCTCTCCCTGTTCCCTGGTGTGGTAGTCACATCTAAGAAATATCTCTCAGTATCTGAAAGCTGACACTTCATCCTTCCTTGAAAAGAAGAAGGATGCTAAAGGATATTGTGATGAGCTGATAGTACTCTGCCCTCTCTGCTGGTCTCAAGGATGAGGAAAAATTGTTCAGACATACACCCAACAATAGGCACCCACTCCCATACACAAGCATCTAAATGCTTTACAGAAAACACTGGCTGCTCTTACCATCTGGGAGATGGGCAGGAAATATCAAAGTGTTCACTAATTGTGGTGTGGCATGCATTTTGGGATATTTGAAAATGGAAATATATCTTCAACAAGGAAAGGAAAGGTGAAGGTTCCACAGTTTATGCTGGAGCGGGTGCTAGTAAATTGAGAATAGGCTTAACTCTTTATTCAGGGTGTAGTGCAGAGTTTATTCAGAACTCTAATTTCTTGGAAAATAATTTTGAAATTATATGTTGAAAATATGTGTCGAAAATATGAGTTGAAAGTATGTGTCAAAAATATGCAAAAAATTTATTTAACCCTTCAGGTTTTTGTAAGCCTTGAATCCAAGGTATTGAAGGTAAAAAATATTGGAGACAATTCTCTACATTGAGCATAACATTATATTTGTTGTATTTAGATAGTCCGTAGATACAGTTCCATTATATTGGTTTTTTGTAATAATCTGGAATAGCTCACAAGGTATTTGTATTTATGCTGAAACAGCCATAATTTCCCATTTTTTATTATATGCTTTATTTCAGTTTGGGGCATGGTGCTACTTCTGATGTTCATAAAGAAGCTCTTCCATTCACAGAGTGATAATTCTCTCTTACTTTTTTGGTTGCTATTATAATTTTATGATTATTCTAATTTAGTTTCATTAATTTGCTTTATGTTATAAATTAAAGCTTCATTTCTGATTCTAATTCTACCAAAGTAAAGCAATAAAAGATAAATCCAGATCTCACTAAAATAAAAGTACCTTTTAGTAAACAGGCTAATCCTCCCTGCCCCCCATTTTTTTAGCTGCCAGTTATTTAGATCTGGCGTCCTTCCAAAACTGAGAGTCATGGACGCATTATGCTAAATTCAGCTGTAGCACACATTTCATCTTATGTTTCCCTATATCCTAAGCCCTCATTTGAGGAAGAACAAGAAGTTTAATTAAATATGTATTGAGACTTTCCTCCACAATGTCAGCCCAGGATGATGATAAATGTGAGTGGCTTGCCAGCAATACAGCTACTCCTTTTATCTCTCTCTATTTTTCAGCTTCCAAGAGAAAAATCCCTCAATCTAAAGTTTATAAGCAGAAAAAAGTACAATTAAATCACCTTATGACCTTCTATGTACCTTTAAAATTACATATATATGTATGTGTATATATATAATTGTACACATAATTATTGACTTGTATGTGCATATTCAAATATAAGTCTGTATATATTTATATGTATATATAGAAAAGCCTTAGGGAGATTTGTTCCCTTGAAAATAACAAACAGTCTTGAATATACTGAAATGTCTTTCCTGTACCAGGGAAATGGACAACAAGCTATAGTTTCAGCAGAGGAAAATTCTGTATAGTTCAGACACTGCAGAAAGTGGGTTGTTGAATGTATAAAATGAATAAAGAATTTCAAAAGATATATTTTCCATTCTGTGCTTTTTTTACTCTTCTACCTTTATGTTGTTTAAAAGTTTGACTTTTTTTTTGGGTTTTTTTGAGAATCTTACCTACATCTAATCCATTAGAAAGTTCAAATTCAGCATTCTTGACTTGCTTTATAATCACTGAAGCAGTACTACTCTGCCATTAGACCAACTGCTGTTTTGAATATGAGTTTTGTAAGTCTCACCCTTATAGAGTAAGAGAAAGAAGGTTTCAGGTTGGTGAATAGTCTTTTCCATGCCTCTGTCTGCCACTTCTCACTCTTCTGCTATCAAAAAAGGAATGAATCAGCTCTTAGAAAGAATGAACTATTCATTTTCTGCTCTTATGACTGAAAGGAACCTAGATTCACACTATAAATTGTTTATTTTTTTAGATGATACAGACAAGAACTAAATGAAGATCTGTTTCAAGTGGGTCATTCCATCTAATCGCTGCTGGCAAAAACCTGGAAATTTTTATTAATCCCCATTTAGGTATTAAACAGGGTGCAAGAGTGTTTTCAAACTAAAATGTTTATTCTTCTGTAAAGCTGTATTGCTAATGTTACAGGTATTATTTAACATCACTTTTACACAAAAAAAAAGATTAAATATGAATATTTATTTCCTTTACTTGGTAAGTACACACATCCTAAAAACATCAGAGAAAACAATCATTTAAAAGATCATAATATGTATTCCTTTGTTTTAAAATCCTACGTATTACATAGTTAGTCTTTATAACAGTGTTATAAAAAAGCAGTGTTCCTATCAGTGTAATGGTATATGATAGCTGTATGTTGGCTATTTTATAAGAATACACTGATGATATAAAACCATGGAAGTCCTAAAATTATATACACATACATTCTTTCTCAGCCCACCACAAATTTTTCATTCTAGTTTTTGCACAAGGAATGTATGCCTCAATATTTTTACTCCTTTTCTGGTGATTTAAATTGCAGTTCAGGGATATTGAGGAAAAGCAAAAATTTAAAAAATATGAATACCTGAGAAAAAAGAAAGATACTAGTAGTACAGTCTGAGCCTGTAATCAATAATATCGTAAGTTATCTGTGAGATGTGAGAAAAGTTTACGTTGCTCTAGTTTGCCTCAGGGATTGACCACTCAGGATGCCAATATTTATGACTAAGGTTGTTCTGAACTACAGTCAAGCCTAGTTCAAAAGTAATTATGCCTCAATAGCACCAACTGCAAGAGCCTTGGACACAAGGTAAGGAAGCTTGTGTCAAAGTGCATGAAAAACAAGCTGTATTATTACTTCAGCTTCACAAAAACTACCATAAGACTTTTACTGAAAGAAGAATTTTGGGTTAGTTAAGCTTCCTCAGTTGCTACACAACAACCCAAACCTGAGCCCCTGGAAAGCAGCAAACCCTTCTGTACAACAGGTCAGGGGCCTATGGTCCTTGCAGCAGGGAGTCATTCACTACTATCAGCTGTTGCTTTCTCCTGCTGCTCTTTTGTGGTCCAGGGTTCAGATGCACTGCATGAAAGCACAGTCAGCTTCTCCTCAACTTGAGGGCAGTGAACCTATTCAGTAGCTGCAAATTTTCAGGTGTAGCAGGAGCCTTCTTCCTGGTACCAGGAGGCGCCTACTTCCAGCCTTCACCTGCCTTCCTCTTCCTCCCTCAAGTTTCCTCTTGCCATTCTTCTTGAGACAGGTTCCATACCTGAGCTCATGGAAGGAACTGTGTTGCACCAACTCCACAAATTTTACCACGCATAGGTCTCCTCAGATATTTTGCATGCCAGCGGCTATGTTGCCGTCCCTTACTGACTAATGAGAATCACTGCGCAAGGATAACTCATGGTAGATAACAGGCCAGTAGACCATATTGTTCTAACTACTTTCTCAGCTCTGTAATTTAAATGTCATTGAGGGTAAAAAAACCAAGAGGCCCGGTTTTAAGCTCACAAGGTTTCTAGGTAGCTCCATTTGCATGTAGGAACAACTGAAATAATACCTAAATCTACAGATCACAAAATTTGAAAAGTAAACAACTCATGAAATTAACAATTCTTCTAAAATTTCCAAATCAGTGAAGTCTCCACCACTAGTCTATAGAAAAAACTAGGTATTAAGTATCTTAAGTAATATATTTTCAGACTAACTGTTTAACAAAGTACACTAAAATATTTATTGGCAAGTACTCCTTGTACTTATGCATTTGAACTGAAACAAGTACAAAACTAATGGCTGCAGTGTATCCCTCGAGCTGAAGTGAACTGATGTCTTCCCACTAGATGAAATACTTTCCAAACAGTTCCCTACTTTCCATGGTTAAAAAATCGCTGTTTTTATACCAAGTGGAATATGAATGAAGAAACAAAGAAAAAATTCCAGCATCAATCTGTTTATTATTTCAGCTCCCTTGACATCCTCTTTGCTGATCTTCCAGGCCGTGGTGTCTTTTTCCATTCTAAATATGCAGACAAATCCTCATGGGCACACTTGCGTTCAAGTTTCAGAAAAAATAAGGATCACACATCTTGATGCTCTATATATGGAAATATTTCTTGTCACACAAAATGGATCTTTTCACTGTCTGACTGTCAACCCCTTCCTGATCAAACCAGACAACACCAGCTTCTGCTGCTTTTCCAGACTCTTGGCAGCCTCTCCTGACATCTGCACATCTTGCATTTACAAGTACACAGATTCCAGAGCTGTCAGTGGATGGAAATAATTTTGAAATCCAGAGTGAATACAAATGGATTCCCTGTAAAAGGCTTTTATTTCTGTGTCAAGTCGTAGAGTTGCTAGAACAGAAGCTTCCATTTTGCACTTCCCCATTTCCAACATCACAGAAGACTGGAAATGTCCCAACAGCAAATGGATGTAAGATTTTTTTTTTAAAGTTCTTTGTGTATCAAATAAACAAGAGAAAAAATATCAATTTTTTTTCCTTTGGATTTTTTTCCACATAAAAATAAATATAAGGGAGGGATCTCTTGTACTGCCCTTTCTTCTTTATCAAAGAAAAATTTCAAATGAAAAAAATTGTTTCTGGTTTGTTTATGACAGAGTGTCATACAGGAGTTCTTTGAGTAGCTACAGATTACAGTGTACAGCATTGGCAAGGAATGTAATCCATCCATTCCCTATAATATCTCACTTAAAAAAAAAAAAATTATAGCATTACAGACCATTATTAGCTTGTTTTGGAACTCATTAGCCTGCACTAGTTGTTTATTTTGGATACTGCAAAACTGTGATCTCACATTTGTGATGTGAGATTGACATCTTGACAATTGAGCAGAACTTCATAACTTTTCCACCACAACTGAGCTTTTTAAGTGAAACCAGATTCCCCTAAGAACAGATTTATTTGGGGTAAAATTTAACAACTTCCAAATAAACCAAAAGAGCTAGAAATAGATAAACAATTTCTGGTTTTGTCAACACTAGGAAACACACAGTATTATTGCTGTCCTTCAGTACTTATAGAGGGCATATGAGAAAGGTGGGAACAGACATTTTAGCAGGGATTTTTGTGGTAGGACAAGGGGTAATGGTTTCAGACTGAGAGAGGGTTGATTAAGATTAGATATAGGGAAGAAAGCTTTTATAATAAGGGTGGTGAAACACTGAAACCATTGCTCAGAGAGGTGGTAGATACACCATCCCTGGAAACATTCAGGTTTAGGTTGGACAGGGCTCTGAGCAACCTGGTCTAGTTGAAGATATCCTACTCAGTGAAAGGGGGTTGGAGTAGATGGCAAAGTTCCCTTCTACCCCAAACCATTCTATGACTCTCAGATTCTGCCTTTATTTTTTTTTCTCAGCAGCTGGACAAAAAGCATTGTCAGAGAGGAAAAAGCCATCACGGCTGGATCCTTTGGAATGCAGCCCTACTAACAGCTGAATGCAGGATTGGGGTCTTCTAAAGCTATGCCTGGTCAAAAGCAGCTGTTCAGGGAGTCAGATGCAATGGAGCCCTTTAAATGATCAGCAAGCAGTCTGGTAGTACATTGACCCTGACCTCAGTGACAAAACTTGACAACTTTGTTCAGCTGTGAGGCAGCCTGGAATGAAATGCCAAACTGTTATATACCTCGAATATGCAAATCCCTTGGAACATTATCATAGAGATAGATATGTCAGCAGAGAGCTTTTCTAGATTATGCATTTTGCTGCAGGAAGAACAAGTGCATTCATTAATGAGAAGGCATTACAAGACTGTGAGGAAAACAATGTCAACAAAACTCAACTGGCTTTTGCTTAAAGCCTTGAGAGTGGCAAGTGTCAGCCAAAGTCTCACCCCAGTCTGAACGACTGAATGTTGTCTGCATGAAAAAAGGCTGCTTGACCTACTTTTATCCTCTGGATGAAAAATAGAGGTTTCTGTCTGCTGACAGCTGTTGCACTTCCAAAATAGCGGTTATCAAGTGACTTTTTTTCCTTCTAAAAATAGCTGTGCCAAATTTGTCTTGGATGATGAAGGCTGAACTAGAATTTATCCGGAGGAAATTATGAGTTATCCATTGATCGCTGATTAGGAAAAGGCACAAGTTACTTAGCCACAATGTGGCATAGGGTGACCATGAAAAATAAGAACAACAAATACATTCTCTAGGACACCCATCTCTACGATGATAAGAACATATTTGTAAAACTTTATACAAACTGCATGTTGAGCATTTTATCACATTTTCTTGTTTTAGTTAGAATGCAGTAATGACTGGTAGTGCATGCTGGGAGCATCCTGTGCATAGAGGGCAGGTAGCCTCCTAAAGGAGTTCAGTTATAAAATACTTCCTTTATGACTTGGCCATCATAACTATTATTAATTGTCTTAATTGCACTTTATATACTGTATATTTATTTCTTTTCTTCTTGATAAATGAGGATTTTTTCTTTAAAGCAAAATGTCATGGTACACTGGTGATGGCATAACACAACACACAGTTTATATTCTTAAGAGCAGAATATCATTTGGATGTCTTTTCCTGCATGATCCATTCAAGCATCAATAAAAAGTATGACGTTTCAAGATTCTTCTTTAAGGATCTCTGACATGTCACGATGTTCATTGACGGAGATGATATTACTCAAAGCTCTGGGTCTCTCTGGGAAGCTCAGTGGGGTGGGATAAGCTGACATAGAGATTGACTGTAGATGAACTTCTATAAGCATTTAAAGTAAAACTTGCAGTGTCAGATTTAATTTCAACTTCTAGTGCAAAACAGAAAAAGTTCATCTGGAAATCATATTTTCATTTACATTGTTTAATATACCATATTGTTTAATAATTACAGCAATAGTACTCCAACAATGAGCTGGTAAAATTTTTAAGAAAAAGATAGTTTATTCCTCTAAATACCTTTCTGTCTTCAGAACACAATTAGTTGTAGTGTGAAACAGAATCAAAACACAGAAGAGAAGAAAAGCTGGAAAAAAGAAATAAGAAGAACACAATCAAAATAATAACAGCATTCTTTTATTCAGGACATAATAATTTATCACATGTACAGCTTTGGACAAAAAACAATTTCCATTAGGTTAAAAAGAAAAAAAGAAACAAACCCAAAACTAGCAACAGAAATTAAACTGTAGAATACCATAGATATGGCAATGACTTTTGACCTACTTTTTCTGACCCTGTGTCCTTGTAGCTGAGGACTCCTGGTACTGCAGGGGAGGAGTAGACTTATTATTAGATTCACCATTTATTGAGGCTAAGCACCAAATCTTTTAGGTGGCTAAGAAAGAAAAGTGTATAAAGGTAAATGCACTGGGCAGTGTATACTATACTTTATTACTTTTATTAACACGGCAAAATGAGCATGTGACATGGGAATGGTTTAAGGAGGAATGAACTGTTACACAACTGCAGATGTCTATACACTGATAGACATCCAAGAATAGTTTTGTTGAATTTAATCATCATTACAGATAAAAATTATGAGTTTATAATTAATTTAACCCTTTCTCTGGATTTGAGTCTATTCCTTTACTTCATTCATTGCCAGGTAATTCCTAAATATCACAAGTACAGCAGATGAGACAGAAGCTTGGCTGAATAGGGATCTTCTCTTGGAAGTAAGATGAAAAAGGAAGGTCTGTGCCCAGTGGAAGCAAGTTCAGGTGACATGGGAAGAATACAGAAATGTTGCTTGCCACTGTAAGGAGAAAATTCATGCAGCCAAATTTCAACTGGAGTTGAGGTTGGCCAGAAATGTGGGAGATAATAAAGAGTTTTTTCAAATATATTAATGTCAAAGGACGGTGTAAAAATAACATTGGCCTGTTGCAGGATGAGGATGGTCCCCTCACAAACAGGGACAGGGACAAGGTGGAGGTGTTTAATGCCTTCTTTGCTTCTGTCTTCAGCACAGATGACTGATCAAGGGAGTTTCACTGCCCTGAGCTGAGGATCAGGGCTGTGAGAATGTTCAACTCCTAGTCAACCCTGAAACTGTGGGAGATTTGCTGCTCCAGCTGATTCCCAGCAAAACTATGGGGCCTGATGGGATTCATCCAAGAATCCTCAAGGAGCTGGCTGATGTCATTGCAAAACCTCTCCCAATGATTTTTGAACGGCCTTGGGAACCCATAGAAGTCCCAGCTGACTGAAAGCTGGTGAAGGTTTTCCCAGTTTTCAAGAAGGGCAAGGAGAAACATGGAAACTACAGTCCTGTCAGGCTTACTTTAGTCCCCAGTTAAATAACAGAAAAAATTATTCTGGGAAATATTGAAAAACACCTGAAGGACAGCACAGTCATCAGTCACAGCCAGCACAACTTCGTGAAGGGAAAGTTTGGCTTATCAAACCTGATTTCCTTTTATGACAAGTAACCCACCAGTTGATTGAGGGAAGGCAGTTGATGTAATCTTTTTGGACTTCAGCAAATCTTTTGATATGATCGCACACAGTATCCTTCTGGAACAAAATATCCAGCGTACAGCTGGGTAACTGTGCTACGTGATGGGTGAGCAACTGGCCCGCAGGTCAGACACAGGACATCAGGCTGGTGTCCAGCCACTAATCAGGTCCTGCAAGGCTTCACCCTTTGCCCAGTTCCCTTCAGCATCTTCATTAATGACTTGGACACGGGACTCAAAAGAATACTACGTTTGGTGACAACACTAAATCGGGAGGAGCTCTCAGCTTTCTCAAGGGCAGAGAGGTCCTTCAGAGACACCTCGACAAATTAGAGAGATGGGCAGTCACTAACCATACAAAGTTTAACGTAGGCAAGTGCCAGATTCTGGGACAGGGCAGCCCTGGTTGTGTGTATAGACTGGGGAATGAGAGGCTGAACAGCAAAGCTGCAGAAAGGGATCTGGGGTCCTGGTCAACAGCAAGTTGAACTTGAATCAGTAGTAGGAAGCCTGGAGGGCCAACTGTGTCCTGGAGTGCATCAGGCACAGCATCGCCAGCCAGGCAAGGGAGAGGATTGACCAACTCTGTCCTGCACTGGGGCTGCCTCACCTCCAGTGCTGGGGGCAGTTTTGGGGGCCACAATATAAGAAGGATATAAAACTATTAGTGTCCAAAGGAGGGCCATAAGGATGGTGAAGGCCTTTAAGGGGAAGCTATAGGAGAAGTGACTAAGGTCAGTTGGTCTGTTCAGCCTGGTGAAGAGGAGACTGAGGGGAGACCACATTGCAGAGTTCAACATCCTCATGAGGGCGAGCAGATGGGCAAGTACAGATGTTTTCACTCTGGTGACCAGTGACAGGACTTGAGGAAGTGGCATGAAGTTGAGTTGGGGGAGGTTTATGTTGGATATCTGGAGGGTGGTTGAGCACTGGAACACGCTCCCCAGGGAAGTGGTCACAGCACCAAACCTGACAGAGTTCAAAAGAAGCATTTGGTCAACACTCTTGGTCACATGGCATGACTCTTGGGACTGTCCGGTGCAGGGCCAGGAGTTGAACTCGATGGTCCTGATGGCTCCCTTCCAACTCAGCATGTTCTATGATTTTTTGATTCTTTGATTCTATGATTCATAGAGAGAGGCTATGCTTACTCTAGAAATTCAAGATTTTATCTAGATCTTAGTCACAACCTTTTTGTATGGTGTCTCCTAACTTTAAAAGTGCAGCATGGAAAATCAGAGAAGCGTATCTGAGCTATCTGCAGCAATTACAAAAGATACGGCAAAGACTATGTGTCTATTCCTACAGCTCTTTGTATGAGAGTGTTTTCTGATTCACAACAAAGACTCCCATGTGCAACTTAAGGGATTGTTGTTTATAAAAATAAAACTTTAATTGTAGACTGTCCCAATTTGGAAGAAAAAAAAAGATGTTCAGATGGAAATGTTGAGCTCAGATTCCTCAGTCTTATGTTGCTGAACCAAATAGGTCACCAGTTTTTACCCTGGGGCATAGACTTTCTTTCCTGCTAGACTTTGCTCCTTAAAAAAAAATCCGTTATAAAACTATAATATAGTTCCTCCTTGCCAAAGGACTTGGCACATTATATCACAATTAAAAAATGCAATAAACCCATGAGGCAATAAAAATGCTGTAGAATCTTCTATAAACTAAGCTAACAAGCAATAAAACAAATCAAGTTTAAGTGTAAGAAAGGGTTTTTGCTGCCAATAGAGGAAGAATTTTATTGAAAAGTATATATAGTCATCTGCACATTCATACCGTTGAAATAGTGAATGTTCTTTAAAGGGCAGTTTAATTCGGTGTTTGAGATCAGCACATACGCTGGAAGGATTTTTGAACTGCAGGTAACCAATACAGCTGCCTTCAGGCAGCAAAAATATCCCCAGATTAAGTGCAAAGATTTGGTTAGAAGCAGAACTGATTCTTTTCCTTAACACACCAGGAAACTGCTGTAGTAGAGAAAAGAGATAAGGATACGTAAACAAATACGTTAGAAGTCCCATTTTAAAAAGAAAGCAGGCACACAAAAAAGGCACACTTCTATGATCCTTTAAGCCCGAAAAAATCCTCCCATTTAGAACATTTGTCCCAAAGCTAATACTTCTGCTTCTTCACCTTTCTCTTTGCTTTAGGAAACAGGGAGATACATGTTGGCTCCCTTTTGTGGTGCTAGCATTACATGCTAGGGGTAAACTGGAGCCAATGTCTGGATTTAGAATTGCTTGTCACCAGCTTGAGGGTGGCATTGGGCCTGGCGGAGCTGGCAGAGCCTCTGAACTTGAATCTGCTCCCTGACACGTTTCCAGATCCGCATCCTCAAGCTGACTGCTGGCACTAACAACCTGAGAAAAGGCTACTGTGCACAAAGAGATGGAGAGGGACATACCATTTATTTTTTGTTATTTGTTCATACTGCCCTTTCAGCCTAGATAAAGATTTACATAACTGTTTTGGAATAGAGTAGAAATAGTACGCAATTTCCTCCTCAGCTCTTTCTCTTGAAAATTACTTCTATATTAAAGACTAATGGTTACTCAAAGATACACAAGCAATACCTAAGATTCAAATAAGGTTCACTATTAATATACTCTATTAACTTTTTTAGAGAAAATATTTTAAAAATACTGTCATTAATAAGACTGAATAAGACTTGAAAACAATGTTACATGAAAAGAAGGGAAACAAACTTAAACTGGAAAACATCTATGTTTGATTCAGATTATTCTATTGTATCATCCTAATATCATAGCTATACAATTTGTGCTCCTTTTATGCTTTTTGAGCTGAGAGGACTTTGAAATGGCTTTGTTTATCCCAGCTTAATTGGGTAGATGCCCAGTTCTTTAATGAGGGCACTGAGTAATGTTTCTGCTGTCAGTTCTTTATGTTTAGAACACCCCTATGCAGCTCACTTTGCCTTCAGAGACACAAAACTTCATTGTAAGTCATCAACTGTCTACACTGGAATATGAAATGCTCTTACTTTTAGGAGCTGAAAACTTCTGCAAATAAACTACTAACCACCACCTAATAACAAAGGGAATCAATTTTGCTTTTTCTTTCCCACTTCTGTTGACCATGAAAATATGCTGAGAATACATGCCTTTCCAGAAATGCCAAAAAAACTCCTACTGGAATAAGGGTCTGAGCAAGGCCCTGCTCTCCTCACTGTCAGTGAGCCCATAATTGGATGAAAACTAAGCTTTGAGTAAAAAACCTCCAAATCAGCAGAGATAGCTCTGCGATGCTTTGAATTTTATTCCAGATTATGAAGGAGAAGTTCTTCTATGTATCCATCACCATTCTGTCAAACAAAACCAGCCTCACTCCCAACAGCATGACACTGTACTGTTATTTCTGTGACTCTGCACGTGTGTTTGGCAAAGTATTCACAGGCATAGCTATGTATATATTACCTTACAATCAATCATATTTCTAAAATATTCATGACCATGTACAGCTATCGGCTTGAGATGAGCTCATCTAACTATGCTGGCAGATGCCAATACCTAAGGAATTACATGGTCATGATGGTAATCTTGTATTTTCAATCACAGTGCTGCTTGTTACATCCTGTGTTGTCTGTGGCAGCCAGCCTACTTTCTCAAGTAGGCTTGCAATCATGATGAGGAAAAGAGTAGAGTGTTGGATCTGAGTGGTCTTGATGAAAAGCACTAATTACTTTTTCCGTTTTTTAAAATTCTGTGTCTTCAGCAGTTTGGTATGTAATCCTAAAATAAAAGATTGGGAGGAATATTGAAAGATAGTCTTGGTTCTGTGTCTTCAGGAACTCAAGGACTTTTTTCTGATATGATTAAGGAATAGGTAGACTAGCAAATTACTCCCAGGTACAGGACTGTGGATGTTAACTTATGCTAGCTACTGTCATTTCTGTGTATGTATTCCTATCCATATATAAATATAAAATGCTCCCAGGTAACAGATCAGGTAATAACAGAGAACTAAGAATCTCCATATTTATCATACAGGCTGCATGAAAGAAGCTGGCACCAAGACTTGTCTCATTAATCTTCTTATGCCCCTTTGATGCTTTTTTGAGATCTGTGAATGCCTTCAATCTAAGCTTGCAAAAAGCCAAATGCCAATGCCTGAAGGCTATCTGAATTTGAAATTTGACTGATAAATCAGGGCTCTGGATCTGTTTTGAGCTGAGATTAATTGTTTCTGATTTTACTTTTTATTTAAGTTTTAAGAAATTACACTAACTGCACTCCCAGCTGTTGAAGACCTCTGTCATAGTTTAACCACAGCTAGAAACAAAGTACCACATGGCTGCTCCATCCCCAGCCTCTTCACCTCCCCTAAATGTGGGATGGGAAGGAGAATCAGAAAAAGGTCAAATCCATGGGTTCAGATAAAATCAGTTTAATAATTGAAATAAAGTAAAATACTACTACTACTACTACTAATAATAATAATTGTAACAAAAAAGATGATAAAAAAGAGACACACAAAGCTCAAGTTAAAAGTAATGCACAACACAATTGCTTACCACTTTTTGAGAAACTACCCTGCTCCCATTTATATACTGGGCATGATGTTCTAAGGTATGGAACATCCCTTTGACCAGTTTGGGTCACCTGTCCTGGTCATGCTCCCCCCAGATTCTTGTGCGCTTCCTGGCTGGCAGAGCATGGGAGACTGGAAAGTCCTTTATGTAGGGCAAGCACTACTCAGCAACAAGTAAAACGTCAACATGTTATGAAAAATAGCCTCATACTAAATCTAAAACACAGAACTATACCAGCTACTAAGAGAAAAATCAACTCTATCCCAGGCAAAATCAGGACAATCACAAACGAAATCATATCACGAGCACCATTTGGCAATTCACTAGGTGTATTAAAGGCTGTTTGGTTGGTTTTGCTAAGTATACAAAGTTTATTAATAATGGTTATGATACAAGTCTGAGGACTTTTGCCAAAAGAACACTATAAAATTCAGCCAAATATAAAATGTTTCAGCCAGAAATTTAGGAAGTCTTCATAACTTCCTGAATGGGGTCATAAGAGAGCATGCTTCTGGACTGTAAATTGTTTTATTACTCGTTTTTTTTCTGCTTGTAGTGTGTGTGTTTTAATTTTACCTCACTATTTGGAAGAAGGTTGAAAAAGTTAGAAGTTAATCTGACCCGAAAAACTCTGAGATAGAACTTTGAAATATACCATTTCCATTGAACAGCAAAGATAATAAAACAACTTTTCATATTCATGGACTTGCATTTCAAACCATTTGGCAGATTTAAATGATTATATCTAAGCAAATGCATCAGATTTTCTACCTTCTCTCTTCTTGATTCCATTCTAGGGATTTTGCACTTATTTTAAATAGAAATGTCATGTCAGCTGGGTTATGAGAAGATAATACCTTAGCCTTAATACATGGGTTAGAGGAATTCGAATTTAACATGACACATTTAACATTACTGAGTGTCAAAACTGGCTGAAAAATAGAGTATTCTGAAAGCATGTTCCCCTACTCTCCTTCCCCCCCTGCCATCCCAAAAAAGGCCAAAACCTATTTGATTTTGGACAATTTTTTGTTTATGCTGCAGTCGTTCTGCAAAAAGACACAGCTTCTGGTTTACAGAGAATCATCCATGAGAGAATCTGGTTTACAGAGAATCACACATCATCTCAAGCTGAGATATATTGAGTTTGGGAGACTATCATGGGAACAAACACTGTATATTTAAAGTGTCCTCTGTTCAGCACTAATTTAAGTGGATCTTTATCATCATCTAGTACAGCTATTCTTACATTGTTGAGAGTGACAGACAGAACAAGCAATAGGAGATGTACAAAAAGAAAAGAAAAAAAGTGTTCAGAAAAATAAAAGCTGTAGCAATTACCATGCACAGAATGGAGAAGGGAAAGTAACAGGGGAAGTGCATTAGTGAGTCAGATACTGAGGGAAAAATCTTAAGCATGAATAGAGGTATTCATTGTACTCTTGAAGGAAGGATAGGTAAAGATAAGGAGTTAGACTAAGTAGTAAGAATATTGGAAGATGAAGAGATTGCAGGACATTGGAGAAAGGAAGGACAAGTCAGAGAAGCTTGGTCAGCACAAGAAAGGGAGATCAGAAGAATATGCATTATAAAACTGCTCACATCAAAGCACCTAAAATCTTAGTCTCAGGAGAACAATAAAGACTTATGCTGGAATGAAGAGATTAATAACTAGGACTTTAAATAGTATTCTTTCTCTATTCTGACATTTTGAGCAACCTTTCATGCTAAAAAAGAAATTATAGACTTCACTTTTGAATAGAGGCCATTGTGACTTGCTGATCCACACTTTTAGGGAAATGAATGAAATTCTAACATAGGTCTAATAAAATCTGTTGCTTTTGCAACTTGTTTTCTAACCCAGTGGGATTAATAAAATACAGTATCTTTTTCTCTTCCAAATTATTATGACTAAGGGAAGTGGAATAAATTTTCTTTGTCCCAGTATCCCAATTTCTTTCAGGAACTATCAAAATTAAGAAATGACAGCCCAAAAGTGATTAAAAAACATCTTGTTCTTCTAAGCAGTCTCTACTGAGATGGATGATGGTAATATGTGGAACATTCTAGTACAAGATCTCAGATCTAGAAATAGAACTTTATTGTACATACTGCATCTTGGTCATATTAACTAAAATACTTGAACCCACTCAACAACATATTTTATGCCTTTTTGTTCTTGAAGCTGTTGCATGGGAGTATTTGGTGTCTGATACCACTAAGGTCTTTATTAATAATTCTCTTAAGTTCTTCTAAGTCATTTGTCATTTGGATTTTCTTCTTTTTGTTGTTGTTGTGGTTGTGGTTGTTGTTGTTTTGTTTGGGTTTGAGTTTTGTTAGGTTTTGTTTGTTTGTTTCTTTCACTAAGGCAAATAGAAGCTCTGTTGAAGAGTTCTGGTATTATTCAGCTGTCATTTTTTGCCTGAGATTTAAACTCTCTTAAGCTTCAAGTTGGTGAGAGACAAGTCTGCCTGGATTTTGTGTACAGGCGTATTTAATTGTGCTAAAATCATCTCTGGCATTTATACAGTCTATATAGTACAATATTCAATCTTTAACTGATCATGCAAAATAAGTCCTTATCCAAGTTTGTTTTCATTTTTTCCATGGGCTTTGATGCTTCCAAATCTCTATTAATTGCAGGGTGCACTTTTAGATTTCTAAAAAATTGTCTGCAAGTAATTGTACCAAGTTCACCTGGTTTTCCTTTAGCTATATGTCAAGCTTTTTTTTTTCCCCCTAGTGGATCATCTTTATATTCTTGTTTATTTAGTAAAAAATATTTAGTATTTAGTATAAAAATAGAAATTTTATTATTTTTCCACATAAGGGTGCTCTTCTCTTTTGTTTCTAGTTTACTCTAAATCTGCTCAAGCTGTTTTAGAGAGTATGCTCCCAAGGGAGTTTACAAATATCACTATTTCAATATGCAATATCAGTACCAAAAGTTCCTAGAAGTATCTCATAATCTTTTGAAATAATCTCTCTGTAGCAAGCTGACTGAAATGCAGGTCAATCAGCCTTAGCTTTCTAACCAGATATGCTAAATATAGAACCAGCTATCTGTCTATCTTTTGGTCATGAAGGAGCTTGCTATAGCAGTCCTGGTCTAAAGATATATTATATATTCCAGCGTCTGTAATTGCTTGTGTTTTACATATTTTGCACATTACTATGTGTAATGCTATGTGTATGCTATATTTTACTACCACACATATCTACAGAAGCTACAAGGGTCATGTACCACACCTACTGTGGCATCCTTAGTATCTTCATTTTACGTTGGTCTCCTGAAAGATGCCTTAGCTTTTCAGAGAATTCCCTTGACTCCTGTCTGATATGCTTCCACACTTTGTGTTAATTACAGTGAAAGATCTACTGGGCCTTTTGCAGCACTCCTGTATAGAGCACAGTCAACATGTTTGAAAAGCTTGAAAAGCCCATATAACAGAAATTATTTGGTTAATTTTTCCAATTCACTTTTTATCATTGTATAGCCTTGCACACTGAACTATATGCTGCACTTAAACATATTTACCAGATGTGTCATTTGCTAGGAAAATCCATGACAAAAAACACGAGGTCTCTGTTCATATTCTAAAGCTTTGAGACTTGAAAAATTGATTAACATCACACAAGAAAGAAAATAAATTGGGGCAATATCTTGACAGAAGAGAAAACTGCATGGAGACAGAATAAAACGATCACACCTCTTTCGTATCCCATTGGTTTAGAGAGAACAGAAGCACAGAATATTAGACTTGGATTTAGACTCCTGACATTTTGGTGAACACTCACACCTTTTCTTTGCTTCAGAACAGGGCAGGCAGCATTTTCCCTCATTTATCTCTGGAAGCTAAACTACATCTGTTTGCTTTTCAGCATCAGTAATGCACTTGAAGTGAATGTCCCAATGTCATGGTTTCACCCCAGCCAGCAGCCAAGTCCCATGCAGCTTCTTAGTCAGTCCCTCACCAGCAGGACTAGGGAGAGAATAGGAATGGTTAAAGATTGAAAACTCATGGGTTGAGATAAAGACAGTTTAATAGGGAAGGCAAAAGTCACATACACAAGAAAAGCAGAGCAAGGAATGAATTCACTGCTTCCCATGGGCAGGCAGGTGTTCAGCCATCTCCAGGAGAGCAGGGCCCCATCATGTGTAATAGTGTCTTGGGAAGACAAAAACCATCACTCCAAACGTGCCCTCCTTCCTCCTTCTTCCCCCTACTTTACTTACTGAGCACGATGCCACATGGAATATCCCTTTGGTCAGTTGAGGTCACCTATGCTGGCTGTGTCTCCTCCCAATCTCCCATGCACCCCGCAGTCTCCTCTCCAGTGTCCAGTATAAAAAGCAAAAAAGGCCTTGGCTCTAAGTCCTGCTCGTTAATGACAAACACATCTCTATATTATCAACCTTGTGTTCAGCACAAATCTAAAACATAGCATCATTCTAGTAACTGTGAAGAAAATTAACTCCAGCCAAAATCAGACAGTCACATCTCCTTCTCTTCTTTGACTCTGTGGTTCACTCTTGAAACAGTCTTGAAAGAGACAGACTGGATTTCTAACAGATGACATAAAAGTAAAAGATGGAGTTCAGGAGCACAAATTACACTCTTTACCTGGTCTTTTAGACCACAGAACCAAACCAAGACTAATCTGAAATAAATTCACCTCAAAACATGGACTATATAGATATCAGGCAAAAACTGTTTCATAATGTAAATTCACTCTGGTAGCTTCACACTACTTCTTGAGCTAGACAAAACCTCAGCCTCTACTATTCACGTGGGAATAAAAAAATGCTTTGTCCTTGCTCAGAACTAAATGATGAGGAAAACATATTCTTGTTCCTCACTTAGGTTTTTTCTCTGCACACATTGAATAAACAAAAATATGTCTTAATCAAGAAGATATACAGGGTTAAAAACTGCAAATTAGAAGGTTTAGCAGAAACAAAAGAAATACACTCTTTTAGAATACACCTCTACGATAAATATCGACAATTCCTGACAAATCTCAGATTTCATTTACAAACAGAGAACATTTAGAGTTGGAATGCCACTTAAAAATTGAAAAGAATAACTCAAATCAGATCCTAATCAGCCTGTATGAGTAGGACCATGATCATCACTCACACAAAACTTCTTTATAATTTTGGTAAATATATCCGATTCTTTTTACTTTATATGATTCTTCTTTCGTTGTTCAGACTTATTTTAAAACTCTGATTTAAGATTTAATTTTAGTTATTTTGCAGCTTTGCCTCTTAGTATGCCTGGATTTGACTGTTACCTACTGTATGATCACATAAACAGGGATTCAGAGGCTCAAATATCTTACTATACCTCAAAAAGAACATTGAAACAGGTATCCTTCACGGTTTCTGAAAACAGCATCAAGCCCATATCCTGTCCTGATTTTTCCAACGATATCTTCAGTCCCTGAGGAATAATCAGGTCCCTTCAGAATGGATAATATTCAATACCAGAAAGTTTGAAGGCAAAACAAGTAAAATTAATAAGGTGATAAAAGGAAAAAACAAATAAGCAAAAACCTTGAAGCAGAATCACATTTTTCTCATGAGACTAAAATTTCTTTCAGTGTGTCTGCAGTAATGCTTTAAAAAATTCAGTCTATTGTATCATAAGTTGCACAAATTAGTCCTTGAGAAAGGATAAAATTTATCTTGAAGCTAAATACCATGTACAGGACATTATCAGACACTGAAAATACTAATTGCATGTGGAAGCCTCAATAAAATAGTCTAATAAAATATTATATAAATACAGAACATTACTCTATTAATGTAGTATTTATTTTTCTCTGAAAATAAGAAAAACTGCATCAGTCACAAATAATTTGCAATACATCTTCTCTTTGTGGAAGTCACAGAAAGCTAGTCCACTAAGCCACCAAGAATGCAGCCCCAGTGATTAACTGGAATAATTAAAATTTAAAAGAAAAATATTTATTGATACAAGTATTTCAATATCTGACTATGTCTTGAAATGTAAATTAAAAAAACCCCAAACATATATGCATATTCAGAATGGGACTGAATGTCACAGGTCTATAGATATACAAGGAGTCTCAGAGAGAGAGGTTGTGGAGGCCGAAAGTGTTTTCGGATCCAACTTCACCATCAGCCAAAGGACATATTGAGCACATAATTTTAGGAGATTTATTTCATAGGACCAAATTGATATAAACCATAGAAACACATTTCAGGACTTCATTTTCCACTTCAAAGTCACCTTCTCTCCTTAAAGTTTTTAAACGTTTTTAAAAGTTTGCAGAAGCTGAGATTAAGGAAGCTAGATATGTGTAGCTTAGAAAAGTCTGCACTCATTTTATTGGGTCTGTGTTCCTATACTGCAAACATGCCTAACAGAATTAGACTCTGAGCACCCAAGCAGTTCAAAATAATACTCCTGAGCAATGTGAACTCCTCTTTCATATAAATGAGATGCTAAACTCCAAGAACATGCTGCCAGCAGATTCTACATGACAGAAGAGATTGGTTAGCTATTTCCAAATATAAAGGTCCATATGCATTGCCCTCTGTGTGTCAAGGATATTTTCCAGATTCATAAAACTTGAAGTGAAAACAGCAAATATTTTGTGAAGAGTAACTATTTTTGTTTATAGAAGAATTGGACATTTTTTATTCCCTGTTTTGGAAGTTAACCTTCACTTATCAACCAACAGGGAACCCTGCTAAAAAGTCTGGGGGTAAGAAACACATTTAGGTAACATTTTGTTCTATATTAACCCACCATTGAAGTTAAGTCCTGATCATACACTTCTGGTAAGGATAAAACAGCTGAAGTTGAGAGGTGTAAAGTACCCTTTCTGGACAGTATTGTACAATAATGTGGTTAAGACCTCCTCACCTTAACACATTCATAAAACAGATCCATAGTGTGCCAAGAAGGTCATGTCTTACTAAATGATACCTCAAAGAAACAGCATGCACAGAAATTAGCTTTCAACACTAGGATGACAGAAGTGCTGCTCTCACACATACTGTTTAATTAGATATCATACACTCACCAAAGTATTTTCACTCTCTTAGGTCTGATGTATTAATCAATCCTTAAGGCTAGATTAATTCAAATGGCTGTGATATAACATTCTCTCTCTGGCCTGTGCTGATACTCCCCCATGAACGGGAGGACTCTGTTGGTTTTGCAGGAAGCTGCTGCAATTATTTTTGTAATTTATTGCTTTGACCATTTTATTAGTGTGTGAACATCTCTCCACTGGCTCCTGCTCTTTTATCACTTTGAGCATAAGACTACTCAATTTCAGTCTCAGTGATTCTCATAGCTATCTTAACTATTTCCTCTCATTCAACTTGTAAAGGCTGACTTGTTTCTGACTGACTTGAGATTTCAACCACTCTCAAACATTTCACAGATTTTCAAAGAGATTTTTTGCTTTGTTATGCTGATCCCCATGGAGATGCAGTATATAAACATGAGCAAACCTTTATCTTCTTCCCTTTTCTCAAATTGCTTCTTAAAATCACAACATATTTAATAAATTTGACAGCTGTGCACCTTCTGCTAATCATGTAAACAATATTCTTAAATTATTTCCCTTTATTCTTGATAGTCTGCCCTCATAAAATCTTGTGTTCAAACCATGCACTCGTTCAGGCAGGAACTGTCATATTTTCCTGTGTTTGTACATTTTGGGCTGTCTTGAGCTCACACAAACATTAGTAAGTGCTGCAGAATTAACAAAGAAATCTTTGCTATTACAGAGTTAGGCTGTAAGAGGGGGTGGTGAAAGGGGATGTGTGACAAGGAAAATTTCTTGGAATTATTTATTTTTCTAAGGAAGTTATAAATACTCTGTTATTTTAGAGGTCAACTCTATCAGCAGCACTGACATTAAAAAGTCCCAAACAAAAGATATTAAAATATAAAAAGTCTTATAGGAGCTAAAATTCAAACTCAGTTGAAGTAACCACTCCTGGGAATTTAATGTCAATGTCATTTGAGTGAGGTCTTACCTTCTAAATTAGTAGAAAGATAGTAAGGTCTAAAATACTTAGAAAGTAATTAAGCATTTAAAGTAATCAAGCAATCATTCTCTAATGATGGGGGTTTGCTCACAAAACCAGATCCTCGCACACTACAAGTACTTGAAAGGAAGAGCAGGAGCAGAGATCTTAATTTAGGAAGCATTGTGAATTACAACAATTATGTAAATTGTATTTTTAATTGTATTTTAGGGGCATATACATACATGCATGTTAATTTAGATTATAGAAGTTTTGAGGCTTTTAGGTGTCAGAACACATTGTATAACTAAAAGAGTTTAAAATAATCTAATTTATATCTTTTCAACCAGCTGAGGAAGGATACCAAACATATTTGTCTCATCTAGACCGTTTCTCTCCTCCTCTTCTTTCTACCTGGTTCTACATCCTTTCAGACTGCATCCTTACTTGTATGTATTACATCTAGCTGCAAAGTACTGGTGTATCTTATTTTATTATAATTGCATACTAAGGTTGGTCAGATGTTGAATAGTTGCATCTCTATGCTAAAGTAGGAAGGTAACGTTTCGATTCTTTATTTTTGTCTGGGCTTTTTTATTTTTCCTGTGATTGAAAAGTAAAAACAAACAAATATAGAAACAATATGAGAAATTACTTTTATAGAATGATTTATTTGTAGAACATTCCTTGTTCTTGCAAAAAATTACCAAGGTAAGCAATGACAGTTGTTCAGAGATTCCTTTAAATATTGAATTTCTAGTCTGTTTCTTTGTTAAAGTACAGCCATAGCCACATATTCTTTTGATTTGAGAAAGTGTGGAATTTTTGATTCAGCAACTGATCAAATCCAGAAGCAAGCCAGAAAGTGGATGACTGAATCCTCTAAGATCCTTACAGTTCTAGCTGTAACCTCCTTACAGTTAAGTATAACACATTTCAGTTTAAATAGATACCTAATGTCATCACATTTACTTCTGTGTTTAGCTGCTTGTCACTTACTGATATGCTTCAGCACTCCTTAGATGCTTCTCTGAAGCTGAGCCCAAATGAATCCTATGCTCTGGAAAACCCCTTCAGGAGCAGAGAGTTCAGCCCCACAAGCACACCTGAAATGACAGCTGAAAATCAGTACCTTATTGCAGCAAATTTCTTCTTTGAGTTATTTTAATGGAGGCAGAGTTAAGTCAGTTTCATGAGTGATTTTTGAAGATTTATTTCAAGGATAGCTGGCTTACAGTCTACAGTTTCCCACTTACTGACATTCTAATATGAAAAGTAGAAAAAATAAAATTGCTAGGTGACAGCAGCATACTCACTAGAGCTTTGCAAAAACTGGCAACCCTGCACAAAATTTCTATTTCCTCTTTTACTTGTTAGTGGTGTTTGCAGAAAGACAAAAGGCGAAAATGAAGAAAGTAAAATTGCATGCACATTTTCTAACGAAGTTTTGTTTCAGGGGAATAAAATGGAGAATTGTTTACATTTCTAGGAGGGGAGGCAGGGATGCCAAAAAGCTGGCTATGTGTGTTACCACCAGAAACAAAGAGTTGGTGAAAAGCAACCTGGTGCAAGGGGCAAGTGATCAGCCTAAGTATTTGCTTGTTAAGAGCCCATTCAATGGAGAGAGAGTAAAATAAATTCTTTGGAGTTATCTGACTGAGAAACTTGTGATGTCAGAGAACTGAATGGTTTCTCCTGAGATAAATTGTCCTGGAACTTAAAAGAACTCCTTTGGAAAACTATCATTACCACATTGCCTGAAGAAAGCAAGCATTTATACTGCCTGGTTGAAATCATATAGAACGTTTTCAAACATTTTTCTTGAAAAATTATGAGTATGGTAAATTTTGGGTCACTCTAATTATTGTTGTGAAAAGCTGGAAGGATTATTATCAATTGGATTGGTTCATAACTTAGATATTAATTTTTAAAATAGGTCAGGACACTGTCTAAAGAAAAGATCAGTAGACTCAATATTAAGGCATTGCTGTGATTAATTAAAAAAAAGATACACTAATCTTATCAAAATCAGAGGAAAGTCCATATAGCTTTTTATTCAGTCTGAGAGTTTAATGTTTTCCAAAAGGAAAAAGGATAAAATATGAAATGAAATGAAAATGAAGCATTCTTTGTGTAGCACTAGTCCTTTGCCTTAATGGAAATTTCTTTATTTGCCTGCAAATGTAGCAATTATCAAACTCAAAAAAGCAGAATAGAAGTAGTTACATATTGCATTTAAGCAAGAGCACAGAGAGCTAGACAGGAGCAATTTACAGAAAAGAACACTGTTTGCCTTTTTTATTGCTTGCAAAATGCCAGGAGAATTTCAAAGCAATAGCATTTATTAAAAAAAAAAAAAAAAAAAAAAAAAAAAAAAGAGAGAATGAGAGAGAGAGAGAAAAAAAAAAAGGAAAAAAAAGTATTACCTGAGAAAAGGCCCAATTTTAAATGTCGTCACTTTTTCATCCTGATACATAAACCTTTGATCTGCTTTAACACTGCAAAAGTTGTATTTATTTATTTGTTTGGGGTGTTTTTTGTTCTTCTGAAAGCTGCATGGGAAGGTTTTTAGCTTCCTTTTTTAAAAATTTCTCAGAGTTTTTACATCAGAGAAGACACACTTTGTCTTGTGTACATTTGATGTTATTTTTAATAGAAATTTCTGAAATGCTTAAATATTTTTTCCATGGTTCAGTGTTATCTTTTTTATTTCTTTGACCAAAATCTCATTTCTCTTTCAAATGTTCACTGTTGTTATGAAGAGGTGTAGACAGGGTTTCTACAATTGGACAGATTGAAAAGGTAAGTATAGAGAAAAAAATTTCCAGTCAAGCCATCTTTGTTAGAAAAAGCTTTAATTCCACATTTTGAAAGTTCCAGTATATTCATTATTTTTCTTTGCATGCTTGTGTTTTGGAGAAACTGGAGTTTCAAAAAATTGCAAAATCCATTTTTTCTGTTGACAGCAAATATTGAACTTTCTTACCTGAAAAAGATAAAACTTTCTGAGATTTACCTTACTTTTAACACAAGAGTAGCTTATGTTTACCGAAAACAGAGGCTAGATAAATGTTGGCAATATGTTCCAGCAAGGAAACAGCAGCAGTAATTTGTGTTCCATTCAGGATGATAAAGCGTTGTTCAAGTAGCGATCAGGTATTTGGCTCAGATTTCTAAAACTCTTTTGAGCATTTCCCATCTCCAATACCTAGATTGGCTGGATATCCAAATCCAGTGAGTTTCATGCCACCTTGCAGTGGAGAAATGCAGGGCTGCAGCTTCTCAGGTCTTTCTACAACACTGTCCACCTCTCAAGTCTACAACTCTTGTCCTTACATTCTATTCCCAGTCCTTTACCCTGGTGTGTATGGGATCCCAAGTGCAGGAGCACTGAAGACTCCTATTTTCCCCAAAGCAAGCACAGCTCTGATCTGCACAGCCCGTTTTGCCTTGTGGCAAGAGGCAGCTGCAGCAGACAAGGCTCGGAGCCAGGAGCGGCCGCCACACCTCGCATCCTTTGATCTCGCAGCCTTTGCACCGTCTCGGGTACCAGCCGCAGCTTGTCGGCGGGGCTCGCAGTCAGCTGCCAGCTGCACCTGGCCCAGCACCGCGCTGCTGCGCATAGGGAAGGGGCCTCACTGCCAGGTGGAGCCTCCCCATTGGAAGAGGCTGGATGAGCCTGTTTCATGGGCTGCTGCTTTGAACTCCCATCACCTTGCTGCCTCCCACATCTGGAGCCTGAGGTGAAGGAAGATGAAAGCGTGCTGGGGAGTGCAGAGGCTTGTGAGGAACGCTGGGAATGCTCCCAGCCTGTGAGCAGGGCTCCCGACTTGGCCTTTCCCCAACTTGGGCTGTTACGTCTCATGGTTAGAGCAGCTATTCCTGTGTATGCAAACTACCAGGGGTACACTTTATGTGTGCTGGACTGTTTGTATATAAACCAGGGCGTGTTAGTAGGTGCTTTGCATATATAATTACAGTGGCTCTGATCAGACATCATGCCTGTATCAATCTTAACACTTTTTAGAGATACTGATGATGACCAAGCACTGTAAGAGTTCAAGGTATTTAACATTTACAAACCTTGCTTGATAACTTATCCGCTGTATAGTCCCGTTGACTTTCACAAGTTTTAAATCAAGTCTTTAAAACATTGAAAGGACAAAAAAAGGAGAAAAATTTCCAACAAATACTGCTTTCCAATTCTGCTAGGTTTTGTAGTAAATCTACTAAAAGAAAGGGCAAGTCAGTATGAAATGCACCTGGCCTGCTACACTGAAACTGAACACTGTTTCCTGCTCAGGCAACCCTGTTAGCATGAGCATTAGCCTCATGGTGTTCTGCAAAACTAAGGCTCTTGCTGGACTAGCTTTTCTAAAAAAGGATGTTTTTCTGAATGGAAAATTTCAGGGCCACATTTTATATTAGTAGCAAAAGATAGATTGTAAAGTGTATTTTTTCTGACCTGTAAATTTTATTGTGTTTATGGTTTGTGACATCATAACATTCACTGAATGTTAGTGTAAGAGGAGGCAGAGAAAACTACCTTTGCAAATATATAATCGTGTAAATCTTAGTCTCGCTGGTCTTTTTAGAATAACAAACAATGATACATAATTAATTGTAATTTTGCTGGAAGTGACATTATCACCATATTCATAAATACCCACAAGGCAAGGATTGTCCCAGGGGAGATAACTTTCTTTCAATGGCGTGATAAAATGTTCTCATCACAGACAGTATTTATTGCCTATGTCTCTTGAGAGATGATTAAAACAGGAGAAGAGCAAATAAGCAGACACAAAGCATCCCCACTATGCTCATTTCATAGGCTTGCTTCTACTTGTTTAAAATACAGTGTATTAATGTGGGATCTGAGAATGATAATTTTTCCTTGTTCTGCTTTCTTACTGGGTTTTTACCATTGTTTTGGAGAAAAATGACTAGAGAAATACCTGAAACCTTAATATCTTTTAAAAACTCTTACACTAAGCTACAATCCCTGCTGCAGTAAGCTGCACACAATCACTTAACACTTAGTTTCCTCTAGCTAGCTTTCATGCCCCGTTGTGAGCACAAACATAAAGGCATTTCATTACATTTCCTTTGCTTACAAGGTAACCCAGCAGAAATTAAAATAAATTAATTGCACTAAAATTTTACATTATTTACTTTGCTTAAATAAAGAATGGGCTAAGGTAAAGTCATGTTTTGGGGTTTTCTGGATGAACAAAGCGCTCTTTTCGATAGATTGCTAGTCTTTCAGAAAGACTGAAGCTTGCAATTCCCGTTTGGAAAAGCTAGGGAGATTTACAGTTTAAAAAAATTTTCAAAGTTACGCTCTCAGCTAGGATGAAACATGGTGGATAGATTCACTTCAGCCAAGCTGGTGAAAAACACTCATTGTCAACTTTTCCTTTGTTTTTTGCAGTTGCTCTCTCGGTGTAGATTTGATTCATGCCAATAAAAATAAAACCTGCAAAGCAGAAGTCTTATCTGTGCTGTCGTGGTATCAATATGTCTCTCTTTTTGTTCAGAACTTAAGATCCTAAAATGAGTTTCAGTTTCTTGCTTATTTTTAAAAGTCCTTTCTTTTTGCTTTTCTTTTAATGTAGACATCTTTTTGTATTAATGATGTAGTAATTTTTCAATATCTCTTTTTATGACATTGTTTAAATCTTCCATGAGTAGCACAAGCTACTTCCTTTAGAAAATATGATGCAAAGTTGTATAGAAGGGTCAAAATGCCACTGACCATGAATATCTGACAGTGCATTCAAGATTCATTAAGGTTCAGTTTCAGCATGAATTAAATGCACCCCTAAATCAAATAAATTATAAGCTGTACTATTCTTTAAACAATTACAGTAGTTCAGAAACTAATATTTAGTCATATGATGCCAAAAATTTGAAATTTTGCCTTTAATTTACTGAAGTTAGAACTTCTTATTTTGCTGTACATCAAGTATCTGTTACACTAAATTTTTGCCTAAGGTTTTAGCTAATTTCTGTCTGCAAGGAAAAACTTTTTAAAATTAGTGAAGTATATGAACTAGAAAATGAAATATTAAAGGACAAAATTTCTTTTCCATAAAATTCTGTAACGGAGGAAAACACTTTTGAGAATCAAAAACATTCAGGTTTGCTTCCTATTAATTCTCTAAGGTTCAGGTGGGTGTCTTATTAGATCTAGATAATGATTTTGGGCTGCAAATATGATATATCAAAACCCCTTTCTTCTTCACAGGTATCAACCATTGATGGTGAGATGAAAAAACATTTAGACAAAGACAACAAATGTGTTCTTCAGAACTGCAAGATACATGTTTGCTTGTTTGACAATTTTTCTTACCTTGAAGGTCTTACATTTAATAATGCATATTTCAGCACCAAAAATAATACGCTAACAGACATAAAGTGATTGTCGGCTTGTATTGCCTAGTTTTTCTCAAGATTTGAAGTGAATAAACAAGAAATATCTCTATAAAACCAGTTCAATGGAATTGATTTTTAATAGCAATTTCCTTTTTTCCTGTAGTCTTCAAAACACATGGCAAAAAACCATTTTCCCCTGGTTTCACACAAGACAGCTACATCTTGCTGGTTTTCCACATCATGACTGTGCTCCAGTACACATTATATGGCATGATTAGAAACATTATGACTCATGATACTATTGAATTTGAACAATACATTGAAACTTTTTTTTAATTTAAACCTTTGAGGAACTCACCAACAAGCAAAGTAGCGGTGGTACAATTACTGCTACCATACAAAAAATAATTTAATTTCCTGTAATTTGTGAAATATGAATAGTTCTGTAAATACTCAATGCTAGCTTAACTCCAAAATGAGCTAACATCTGCTCAGTTTTAGGTGAATAAAGTACTAGAGATTATTTATGTTGCTTGTCTTCATTGTTAGTTTTCTTTTTTTTCTCACCCTAAATAATTGGAATCTTTCATAATAAAGTCTTTCTTTTCTCTTAACTTCAGCAACACTTGCACTACTCACTCCTCTACCTATTTGATAGGAAAAATATTACAAGTTTGTGCAACTGATTCTTATTTTTTCATTAGTATTTGATTTTAAACTACGATAGACATTAACATGATACCAGTGCAATTTTATAATGAAATCATACATCCAGGTGGCTTGACCTGAGAATTCATCTACCAGATGTTGCTAAAGAAAAGAAGAAATTTTATTTGTTATTAGAAGAAACAATTACCACTTCTCTTCAAATTCAAAAGTCCCATATCCAAAATAAGTGATTTTAATAGGCTGGTAGTTGTTTTGGTTCAGTTTCCCTAAATGGGAAAGATATCTAGAACAAAGTTAAATTTTAAAAAAGTCAATAGATCAAATAATTACCTACTGTCTGTGACTGGGAGATGGCAAATCTATAAACATAAAAGGACCCAAGTCAGGAAAGTGATAAAGGTTTTTTGACTTAGGAGAGAGGAGTCCTACTTATGAAGAAAAAGAATTGCCATCGATGAAAAAAAACATGAAAATTACAATCCTTATTATTAGAATTATTAGAAATGCACTATGACATTTAATTCTTATTTAAGCTTGGGTTTAAGCTCAGGTTTCTAACCTAATATGCAAGCTTCAAGGATCTTGGATTCTACGTGTCTCATCATACAACACATCATCAAAAGGATGTAGTTACAGTCATGCAAAGGTGGAAGTTGTTTAATTTCAGATGGTTCTTCTCTTCCCGTCTCTCCAGCCTGTTGAGGTCCTTCTGAAGGGCTGCACCTCTGGGGTATTGGCTGCTCCTCCCAGCTTTGTGTCATCAGTGAACAAGCTGAGGAGGCATCTGCCCCTTCATCCAAGCCATTGATGAACAGCAGACCCGGTATTGTGCCTTGGGGGACATCTTTAGTGACAGGCCTCCAACTAGACCCTGTGCTGCTGATTGTGACCCTTTGGGATCTGCCAGTCAGCCCACTCCCAATCCACGTAACTACCCATTCATCCAGTCCACACTTCCTGGCTTTATCAAATGTTATGAGAGAGAGTGTTGAAAGCCTTGATGAAGTCAAGGTAGACAATATCCCCTTTTCTACACTCATCCCTCCAGGTAGTTGTTTCATCATAGAAGGCCAACATGTAGGTAATGCATGATTTACCTTTAGTGTATCCATGCTACCTAGTCCTGATCACCTTCTTGTCATCCGTGTGGATAAAGATGGCCTCCAGAACGAGATGCTTTATCACCCTTTCAGGGATTGGAGTGAGAACGACTGGCTGGTAGGTCCCTGGGTCCTCCTTCTTGCCTTCAGGCTAACATTTTCTATCTTCCAGTCCTCAGGCACTGTCCTATCTTCATGACCTTCCAAAGAGGATTGTGAACCACTTCGTATGGTGTCCACCAGCTCTCTTGGTGCTGTTGGATGAATTATGTCAGGCCTTAGGACTTGTGGATGTCAAGTCTCTCTAGGTGTTCTCTAACCCAATCCTCCTTCCAACATTCTTTTACCCTGGTATCTTGGGTCCAAGATTCATGAGGACTGATCTTGGCTGTGAAGAAGCTCTTTGAACAAATCCTGACAGAACCTTTTCAAACAAGGCTGCTTCTTTTCTGTCTTCCCTTCTTTTACTTTTCAATCCTCTCTCTCAGAGTCACATTGCTAACCACTGCTTTGCTCTAAAATGAATGCTAGACACTCATTTTTGAGTTACAGGACATCAACACAATGCATTAAAAATTTTGCTCCTTCTTATACTATTACAGAATTGCTGCACAAACACAAGGTTTAGAGCTTTCATATCTTCCCTTCTGTAAACACTGTTCTTAATTTAATTTTCAAGTATTTTTAATGTTTTGGGGTGCGATTTCTACCCTGCTAAACTGGCCTTAACTTTATGAAGAAGTCTCACAATTTTTTTAGCTCCTTGCAATTTCTCTTTGAAGTATTTTTCCTATGTAAGTATGTTAAAAATACAATCCTAGATTGTGAGAATTTTTATGCTGAGTTCCAGTCTGGAGTGAAAATTACAGCCAGGTTATAAATCCCGGGGAGCAGAAGTTTATAACGGAAATGCTTCTAAGTCTGCCTACTGAACTGCTGCTGGAATGATTTTCTACACAGTGAAAAGGCCACTTGAAAGTTTTCTATTTTCTCCCTGTAAAGACAAATAGATCTATTTCAGAAGGTGGAACTTTTGGATAAAACCATAATTATTCTTATGGTATACTATCATGAAACTAAATTAAGTTTATTCAGCCATTAATTTTCTCCTAAAAATCATGTTGCCCTTCTGAGCATTACATTTTGCCTATTGAAACTGACAACAGGCAAAGCAAAGGCTTTGATAATGGGACAGAGCACCATGAATAATCAAGAGTATCTATGCATTTCCTTAGATTTAAACATACTTTGTGATCTCCCAGTGCTCTTTCTACAGCTAGTCTGATAAAACCACCTTAAAAACCAGATGGTTTTCTCCTCTTTTTAATTTGGTTGAGCACAGAGACAAGCAGCTTTACATCAAAACTCATTACATATTTTGCCCTTTTTCTTAGGGAAAGAATCATGCGTAAAGAGTTGCAGAATCTATGCTAGTAAAAGTAATGACACTTCACTAATGACAAATTTAATTCAGTTCAAGAACATTCATCAAATTCCTGTTGGTTTAGATGTTTAAGTTTTCTTCAGTATGTAAAATATTTTTTAAGGGCATAGGCCTGTATATATCTGCTAATCTAAGAATCTGTTTAATGCTTACAATTCATAGCTGGTTCCTGACCACAGGTTTTATCAATTTTAATCTTCTGGAGAATTTATGTGCTACATAAACGAGCATCAAAGATAATAAATCAAAGTAGAATACCTGGGAATGTATTTTTCCCAAACACTTATTAAAATCTGCTTTTTGGAATATATAGGAAATACAATTTCTGTAGAAACAGATTGAAATTGTAATAAGTAATTCTAGTCTTTCCTGTTTATCCACAGGTTAATCTTTACATTTTTACACATGATGGCTACAAATATTTTAGATTTTATAGAGCAGATACACATTTAACCAATCCCTTTGATCAGTGTGAGACACTAGGAGAGATTTTCATCATCAGTCATACATCTAAAAGTACAATAATCATACACCTTGCTTATAAGTACAAACCAGCACAATCTATTAGGGTATTAATTTACTATTTGAATATTTTTTTAATTTAGATGGCAAAAAGCTTTCTGTACACATCTCTTGTCACCCAATATATTTAGAATTTTGGAAATCAGACTTGTAAAATTCATTCACGCTTAATGAATATCTTGTAATCCACCAGGAAATGTGTAAGCAGTGATGAAAACACATGAAATTTTCAGAAGAGCTCACCAATGTTCTACTGTTACAGTTGAAATCAATATATATTAATCACACTAGTAAACTTTTTAACACTTATTTGATAGAAGTAATGTACATAGAAGATACATAGACAGCTGTTGCTAGAGAGTTTCTTGGGTTACTAACAGGTATGAAAGTCATTTCACTATGATACATAATACATCCTATTATATGAGGATGATGTAAATAATAACATGTGACAGATAGATGCACCGTGCTAATCATCTAAAAGTTTAGTAATTATATAGCCTGGATTTTTTTTGCTATTTCTGTGATGTAAAATTTTACTTGTTTTCCAGCTGACATAGGTTCTCTTAATTTCATTGTATCTTGATTTCAGAATAGACCTGCAGTTTTTGCACATTCTATACTTCTATTTCTCATTGAATGTGTTGAAAACTAAAATATTCTAAAGCATTACTGTACTAAGAGTTTTTGAAGGGAATGTTTCAACTAATCCATATGCATTAAATATGGGAAAAGAAAAAGTTACCTGATGGTTCAACTGCAAACACCTATTGATATGGGTTTCCTTTCAGTTGCCTTTGTTGCATGAAAAAATCATAATATTTGTGATTTAAATTTTTCACATTTGCAACTTCCATGAAGTCATTCTAGCAGGAAAAACCAGTAGAAATTCTAAAATATCTAATGTACTAAGAATAGAAAGCAACTCTTTAGAATGTGTAATCCTCACCATCACTTTCACGAATTTAATCCAAGAAATAAGAGATTGGATTTTTGTTTGCTTGTTTGCTTAAAACTGCTAAGCTGAAGAGCATTCTCCAAAATTCTCAAGTTTGTCATCAAGAGAAAATAGCAGTTAAACATGACAGGTGGACAAATGAAACAAAGACTTTCATTAAATCTTTCCTAATTCATTGCCAAGGGAGTACATTAGAAGTCGTCATTTTTACTCTCAAATCTTCCCCACATATGTGTCTAAGCACCAAACTCCATTAAGAGAAACAGTGATGGAGTACTTAATTTTAAACATAACTTTTTACGCCACTTGACAAGCATAGCAAGAGCTAAGAATTAAAGAAATTTATATTTAAATATAGAAATCAATGCTGTGCTTATATTTGATCCAGATATTAGAAAAAATATGGACCGTGCTTATAAAGCCTGTTGACATGCATGTACTATGTACACTGTATACTTAATTTAAATTATGATTCACAATAACACAAAAAGTAATGTATCATTTTCTCAACCTTTAACAAATGCTGAAGTAAAAGGCAATATTATCAGACTATTACATAAGAAACTTACTTTTTCTAATTGACTGGTGCTTGAATTTCAACATTCTGAAACCAGCTACCTGTGCAAAGCAAATCAGGAAAGCTGTTAGAGTGTTTGAGTACTATGTTCAGCACATTGGAATGCCAGTAAGGCTTTCCACCATTTCTGTCCACCATTCATCATTATTTATTGGTTTTAAGTGAAATCTAGCCACTCCCATAAAAAATCAAAAACAGTTAAAAAACTCACATCAAACAAAAAAACCCACAAACACCAATCCAAGACAAAAAGAAAATCAACACAACAAATCATAAACAATCAGAAACCAAAACCAGGAAACACTGATAGATAGTTGTAGTTCTGGGGAACTGAAGACACAGTTCAATTTGTAGTGGCAAGACAAGTGTCTGCATTGAAAAAAAAAATTATATAAAATCTTTTGGCCTTCAGTCTCGAGACTGAAAAAGAGAACATCAGTTTTAGTGTAAAGACTATGCTCAAGTGAAGCACTTAAACTTAAATAAAAGCTCAAACAAAAAGGGTTTTTACTAACAAGTAGCACTTTGCAACCTATCTTTTTAATTAAATTGATGTACATATTTGTTGGCTTTGTTGATTAGAGACAGAAAAATGTGATTAGATTTTGGCTATGTGGTTCTTTGTCAATGCTATTGAAAAAAATTATATTTTACATTGGATATTTATGAAAAAGTCAACAGTCTCAGAATGCTCATAGTTTTATAAATATAGCTAAAATGCCCTACTTCATTTTGTAGTCAATATTCCAGTCATCTAGAAAGAGCAAGCAGCACTGTTACTGAGTGATTATCATAGATGAAGTATTGAGGTAACAGATACAACTAAATTACCTTTTCTATGAAAATAGTTTACTGATATCCACAAATAATATATATAGTCAAACAAGACAAGCTAAGAAGCTCAACAATTTATCAGCATAACTGAACTTATTATAACACTATTTATATGTCTGTAAACAGCAGCACATATAATTTTGAGGGTTTTTTGGTAGAACATATAATTTTGGTTCTTTTATTTTTATTCAAGTATTATGAGTGAAGCTTGGCCACTCTGTGATTCCGCAAGGGAAAACAGTAATTTTTTGCGTTGTGTGGCAAGATGTGGCAAGCTAGCTTGAGATGGTTCAGGATGATATTTGGTTGAGTGATGGTTTGAACAAAAGAAAATGTGGAAACTAGAAATATTTAAAAGGAATCCAAAGAGGAGAAGAAATAGTTTTCAAAGACTAAAATAACCCACTGCTGCAGAGAGATATTATAGAGTTGATTTATTCTGAGTAAATATGAATTTTACAGAAATATACAAAATACAACGCTATTGTATTTGCTATTTCTGTATGCAAGGCAAAGCATCTAAAGGTTTTTAAATGCTTTAAAAATGTTTTTAAAAATAATTAAAAATCATTAAATTACTATTTTTTTAAAAAGTGAAAACTACTCTTCAGCCTCTCATACTTTTGTTTGCCTTATGCTGTGAAGAAAGCCAGAGAAATAGTGCAAACTGCATATGACAAAGAATGAGATGAATATAAGACAGCATTGATATTTTCTTAGGTTTTCCATTGGTTTTCAAAATAATTCTGAACACATAAGAATGATACATTCACCCCAAGAAACACAAGGAAAGTATTTTTTGCTTTGAGAGGAAGAAAGAACATTGCAAGCTCTTTGACATGACCTGATCATATGAAGTAGGAGAGGTGTGTCAGTTTATTAAATGCAGCATACCTAAGCTGAAGTGTTTAATAATCTCAAGAAAGTGATTACAGGATGGTTTCTGCTGCTCCTTCAATTACTATCTCTTCCTAGCTTTCTTCCCTCGTGTTCTGACAAGGGGTCCCAGGGCGATTTTCTTAGAACCATTATTTCTGATTACTTCTCTTGCCAGAGGAGTAGGAAGAAAGAAAGTGTGGAAAAAGGAATTTGAAATAGGCAGAATACAGAAACAGTGTTTGGCAACTGTTTTCTGTACGTCTCAATCGCTGAAAACTATTTATTTCCACTAGTCTATTTATTACTATTATTCCTCTGATAATATCTTTGTTACTTTAGATTTACTCATCACTTTTGAGGGACAGGAATCCTTACAGGTTATGAAACTCTAAGTTGTGGGAGCACTTCCAAAATTCCAGCTCCAAGTTCATACCTTGACTGTGCATGGTGTTCATATCCCTTTTCTCTTGTCTTCTGAACTAACAGGTATGCTCACACATTCATACACATCGCTCTCTATGTTGTCATTTTTTTTTTCAGTGTGTAAATCTTGAGGACATAAGTGTTTTCCTTTATCTTCCTCCTCCAGACACACAGATAGTTGTGATTGTACCCTAATTTATCAAGAATTTTTAATTAATTAGGAATAAATCAAATGTCAGTATAATTTCTAAGACTGTAGATTTTTACATTATGCAATAGTCTTCTTAAATGAAAAAAAAAAAAACAACAAAACAGAACATTCTGTATTTGTATATTATATTTCTTGATGTAGAATTTGATATCCACATTGCATCTAATGTGTCTATATATTCAGCTGACATGCCAGGCTGTGTTAGTATAATATGTATCAAAACAAAATGGCATGCTAGGTACAAAATGGCATGCTAGGTACAAAATGGAAAAAAGACATTACCAACTACATCCCTTATATAACACAAAGTGAGCACCAAAGCATGAAAGTGCAGAACGAGGAATCTTAATAATTAATAATAAGTTTAGTAGTTCAAAGTTTAGTATTCAAAAGCAGAAATAGAAAATATTACTTTTTAGCATTCCTGTTTATTTTATACTTTTCACATGCTTGCATTTTTTAAGTATAAATCACTGAATAACTTTACAAAATCATATCCTGAACTTTTTTCAAAACTTCCATATTTCCTATAGAACCCAAGAGTAGCATGTACTAGCTATTTTAAAATCAACTGAACACAATAATTTATCTTTAATTTTCAGGAGAAAAAAAAAAAAAAAGGAGTAAATGGAAATCCTACTTATAAGTTATTCCTGGGAGAGGTGGAGTTCAAAACAGGTAGATTTTGCCCAGTGAGGCACTTGCAATGCACTTGAAGGCAAGACAATCATTAACTCATATTAGCCTGAATGTCTGGGTGGCAAAGACCATGGAAATGAGAAAACCTCTGTGAAAATAGAAATAAAACCCCACTCATATCTTGAGTGGAATTTCTCAGCTGCATGACTGCAGTAATGCTACATAACTCTGTTTTGCAGTAGAAAATGAAATAACTTCTCAGGCTGAAACTCCACGACATTTTTTTGTTTTCTTTTGTTATTACTGTGTGGCCCTGGAAAACCATTAAGGTCTAAACTACAAAGGAGGATTAGATCATCTGTTTCCTAGCTCTGAATTAAAAACCCAAGTGCCTAGAATTGCAATGCACTTGTTTGACAGACTCCATACAGCCAGACAGAGTTTTTAGATGGACATTATTCATCCAGTAAGAAAATGCAAAAGATGGCAAAATTTCTTATCCTCCACCTCAATATTGCAAACGTTTTCATACATTACTAAGAATTGCAGGTCATGATCTTATCATAAATGTCTCCGCTTACTACAAGAAAAATTTCATCATGTGGTTCTCACTTTTTCCCTGCAAAATTTTAAGCAAAAAAAAAAAGCATTTATAGAAAAGTAGCTTGATCTTTTCTTTTAGGGTGGCAGTGTTCTTAAAATTATGCAAGTCATTCAGTGCAGGCCCCTGCTTGGAAAGTGAAGTTTTTATGTTTAGTTCCTTCTTCTGCTTCAGGACAGCCCAGCCTATGTCTTTTACTTGTGTACTGCCATAATTGCTTGTAGGTATTTTGAGTTATATTGGCCTCATGACTCTCCCTTTTGAAGTTCCACAATTCAAAATCCAACCAACCAAAGAGACAAGCAAGAGCTTCCAAGAGGGAAAGAAAGGAGCATAACATCAAAATGCAGTGATTAGTGTTCTCATCAGGATGAGAGGGGTGAAGCATCTATCTATGCTTTTTCATTACACAAGGGACTAGACTGAAAGCTCCCCCTTCTCCGTTATTTCTGATTCCATGATACAGGTGATCTAAATTCAGCAGAAGACTTCTTAGAATACAGGTATTTTGTTCAGAACTCCTCCACGTGGCCTGTGTTTTTACCTCCTCTAGCTGTGTCTAATGCTGTAGGAGACCTCATCTTTGAACAGCACCTTGGCTTCTTTGACTTAAAAATGTCTTTTTGATCCATCAAAATGGAGCAGGATTTGTACCTAAATCATTGAATTTTATATACTGGAAAAAGGAGATGGGGAGGGGGCAGGGCAGAGACCTTAAAAATCTTGTGGTCCTCATATTAATTCTTGGTTTTAAGTAAAAAAGTTAAAGTCAATGTTCTTACCTGAAGAACTACTTTTTGGTTTAGCATTTAATAACATAATTTAAAATGTGCATATGCTGAACATTATTTGATAGCAAAAATGACATTCCCAGACAGTACAATGAAGTATAAAAAATGAGGTTCAGTAATAGTTTGTGTCTGTCCTGTGAGGAGCAGATAAAATATCCTTTTCTTGCCAGTGTTCTCATATTTTCTTTTTTCTAAGCCCTTCAGCTATAAAGCTGCAGTCTGATTTAACAGCTTTTCTTGAAACTTAAAATAAGTTGTTTAAGTATTTAATTTGTCTTAGAACTGCTATTTTCTTCCTGTTGTTTAGTAAAATTCTTCACATTCTGACAGAAAGACCAAACAGGCAATGAAGAAAAACAATAGTTATAGTCTTTAGATGACAAAAAACCCCAAAAACCAAAATAAAAACAAAACAAAAAACCAAGAAACCACCCAAACCCCTACCTCAAATCCATCACTGTAGAGAAATATAATATCCCAAATGCTGACAAAGAAAGACTGAATTTATTAATTCCTCCGGTGTAAAATAACTAAGCAAAAATTCTTGAAAGAACTAGGAAAGATTTTTTTTCCCCAAAGACATCTTTCCATTGTCCTTTATTAACACCATTTTAATGCACAGCATCCTACTTAACATGCAGAGTAAAATGTTCACCCTTTCTGCCAGAGAAGCAGGAAAATACTTCCTATTAGAATAAATAGCAACAGCTGACGTTGTTGCCAGGGTCTAAGTATTCTGCAGAGTATTTCCTTGGTCCTCAGAAACACTGTCCATAGAGAAAATGTGTGGATCACATCTCACTCCTTTTCTAACCTGAACTAGTAGTTACATGCCTACAAAGTTGATTTGCAATATTTCTTTTCAGTTTTATTAATTTATAGATAAATTTCACAAATGAGAGACTGCTTATAAAACATTCTAATCATAGAGCATAAATAACTGCAGTTCTTGAAGCTAGCTCTTTTTTTAAAGTCAGTATTTATTTAAACTTTTATATATTAGTCTTTATCAACTTCTATTTTGGATAAAACATTTTGGAAACAAGAGAGGTCATGGAACTGCTGTTAAGAAACAGAGACTAAAGAACAATTTTTATTTGCATAGGATGCTTCATTCACAGTTCAGTGACACTCTAGAACCAAATATCCTCAGATTAGTTGGTATAGCAACTAAATATATAGTGTATGCACATAACAATGTAATATATGTAAAAAAAAATCCAAACCAAATAAAACCAAAACCACTTAAAAGCAGAAACAAATGAAAATAAAATACAGAAGTATGTGCATGTGGATTTATAGCTAATTATCTTCCCCAAGAACATTCGACTTTGTGACTGACGATGAAAAGGAATTTATATGTTAATATTTTAAATATTTCAGAATTTTATAGAAAGTTGTAAGAATAAATGAAGAAATTGCAAATATTGGAAAGAGAAAAGAATTGAGAAGAGTGCATCTTTTTCAAAGGATGACTTTTAGAATTAAATTGGGATTTGCAATTTTGTACTTCACTACATTTGGCCTCTTAATGACATCTATGGTAGCTCTTATTAGTACACACAAAAAAATCATGTACACTCATATACAGTTTGAACATGTATGTCAGAGGACTAGATTCAACCAGCAGGAAGGGATAGTGCAGTGAATATAAAGGAATATAAATCCAGATAATTGCATTTTCTTTGTTTTACTGCTTTTTAATTTGTCTATTTAAATTGTTGCAGGGATTATCTGGGCAAGTAATTCTTATGACATGACACTGGAACTCAGTCTTCTGTAGCCAATATTCTTTAATCACAATATTTTGCCTTTTGGTCCTTGTATCAAAAGAAAACCTAATATATGAAATCATATTAGTATATCAGAATTTTAATATTTTGCCTTCATGAGAGCAAAATTCTAAACTTAAATTTATGGAAGAACTTGATCCTCTGAGTTTTAAGGGAAGAAAAGCAGAAAGGAAATTAAAAGAGTTGTATTATATTTCTTAAAATATAGACTTTTAATTAAGTCTTTGCTGTTGGGGTTTTTTATTATTTTTATCTAATATTACATTGATTTAATTATTATTTTATTTAGCTGATTCATGCACATTTCTTCAGTGCAGCTGTGTGAGATTATTTTAATAATTCCAGATACAGGTAAATTTGTATAGTCAAGATTTACCTGCCCTTAAGTAAAACAGAACTGGCCATGGGATAGAATACATTGATGTATAACATTAATGATAATGATAAAGAGTTACTTAGAATAAAAATGTCAGGAGACTTTCCTGAAACAAATCCAGTCAGAACAACTTTTGGAAAAAGACCCACTTTGCCTTGAAATAAAGATTTGAAGAAGCACTGGAAGTCCTTTCTAATTTTTTTCCTCTTTTTCTTTGAAAAAGAAGAAAAGAAAAACAACAAAAAAAGAAGAAAACCTTATTTTGAAACAAACTTTTTGATCCTGTCAACCTTAATAAAATTTGTTACACAGGCAAAGATCTGTTTCTGTTCTCTATGCCAGTATTCCCAATCTGTGACAAAATTACCCAACCCCCATTTATTCCTCTGAGAAGCCTGCATTGTTCACTAAAGGCATATTTAATTAAGCATAATTTGCAATCTTTTGATCACTTTCATGGTTCTTCTTTGAGTTAGAAAATTATTTCGATACTCTTCTTAGCTGCAGAAATCTGAACACCAAGATCCAGCAATAAAAAGCAGTGCCAAATGCATACCATCTGCTTTATGATATTATCATTTGAATTCACCCAGCAATTAATTTATCAGTATATTATGCACAGGACTTCACAACTCCCTTTAAAAGGATGCATGCTTCTTGTATCCCAAAATATTCTAAAAATTCTTTATTAGAGGTTATCTGCTTCCTTATTTTCTTTCTCTTTTTGTCATCTGTAGATGTGTTCAATAAAAATTTTGTGTTTTTATCTTCTTTTTTTGCTTCAGATCACTTTTTGATAGAAATGTTGAAGAGCACACAATGAAGATCTGATCTCAGAGACATACTAGAAGTGCCAAATTGCATTTGATGAAAATTTCCCGTTTATGTTTCTCCTGGTTTCAGCTGGGTTCCAGAGGTAGTTTTCTTCGTAGTAGCTGGTGCAGTGCTGCGTTTTGAATTCAGTATGAGAATGCTGTTGATAACACACTGGTGTTTGGTTGTTGCTAAGCAGTGCTTACCCCAAGTCAAGGACTTCTCAGTGCCCCAGGCTCTGCTGGTGAGGAAGTGCGCAAGAAGCTGAGAGGGAGCGTGGCCAGGACAGCTGACCTGAACTGACCAAAGGAACATTCGATGCCACATTCCATATCATTGAACGGCATACCCAGTACATAAAGGGCAGACAGTTGGACAGGAGACTCTGGTGGTTGCTCAAGGATGAGCTGGACATTGATAAGCAACAGGTAAGCAACTGTATTTTGCATCACTTGTTTCTCTCGGGTTTTATTCCCCCCTCTTTCTGATTTTCATTACTATTATCATTAGTAATAGCAATATACTATTATATTTGGTTTAAATTATTAAGCTGTTCTTATCGTTATCTCAATATTACTTTTTTTTTCCAATTCTCATCCCCACAGGGGTGGGGCAGAGTGCGAGCGAGCAGCTATGTGTTAATTTGCTGCCAGCTGGAGTTAAACCATGACAAATATTCTCAGATCTAATTTATAATTTTGAATCTTTTTAATACACACAATTAAAATATCATGTGATATGAAGCTGCATGAAAATCCAAGTGCATTAAAACATTATCATCTTTATCAACAAAACCTCTAACTTCAAGTTGACTTTAACAAGTTCCATTTTCCTCAAAGTAGTGGAATTGGCTTTGATTCTGTGGACTCAAGCCTGTTCTCACCAATTTCTCACATCACCTAGAACGGGTATCACATGAGCAGATGTGTAGTGTATGATAATGATCCCTTCCCAGAATGCCTCTAGAAAACAGAGCTATCTCATCACTACAATATGCCTAGGATCAAAAAGGTGAGAATTTTCTATGTATTACCCTCTCCAACATTTACATTTATAAAACAAATGTAAAGAATAAACTAAAACAATTCTTACAGTAAGCTAAAGACAGCTATTCTAAACTGCATACTTTGCTCAATGGGGAAAAGACGAAGGGATGAAGATTATGTGAAAGATCCCTGTGATTTTGCTTAATCAGCTGTGCAATGAATGCAGCTGAGAATATACAGAGACTGCTACTGTCAGAAACACATATTTTTTAGTGCTGTCAAACATTAACTTTATGCCTGTTCTGTAGTCTTCCAAGATTAACAGAAAATCAGCACTCCTGATCTGTACAATTCCTTGCTTAGCTAAGATCATTATCTGCTTGCATTTGCCAGTCAAAATATCCAAAAATTCCATGGTTTTTGGATTTAGTTAAGTTTTAAATCACTTAAGTTACATTTATTTCCCCCTCAATTGACTTATTTTTCAGAATCTGAAATGCCATTTTAGTCAGAATGCCTTTGTAATTTTAAAAACATGCTAAAATATTTCTTAAATGTCTTCCCTGTATTTTTTCAGATTAAATTGTTTTGCCTGTATAATACGACTATGAACCTGCCCCTTAAAAAAAGTATGCATTTCTGATCGAGACATTTTTGAAACTACATCCTTGCTGAGTTTTTTGGAGTTCATTTACCCATTATTGAAGTTAGTGTGATAGAGACAATGAACACATGGATGCAGTGAAACTGCATAATTTGTACCTTGATAAAGTACTTCTCTGACTGTTCAATGTATGGCTGTGCACAGTAAAAATATAAACTGTAATACCAAAGTTTAACTATAATTATTACTACTGAGTTTTGTGTATGAAACCACAGATGTTCAAAAGGAGACGTTTGCTTTCCAAAGAGTTGTGGCAAGAAAACTGCAACACAACTCAAAACAAAAGTGCCACTCACAGAGAGGACATACAAAGACAAGATTCTGGTGTTGCTGGATGCCCTAAAAATACTTCACTGTACATGGAAAAAAAATGAAGGAATTTCTTTTAACAGAAATATATCCTCATTTTGAGAAAAAATCAAGAAAGTGACAAGTGAAGAGGTGCCTGCCCAAACTGAGAAGATTATCGTTTTATCCAGTCGTTTGTTTTCAAATATGTGCCTATTTCCTCTTCCTCTTCATCCAAGCTCCCAATTGATTAGGGTAAAGACAGAATTTTCTCTCAAAACCCAGAACATCCGACAGTTTTTTCAAAGCACTTCTAACTATACCCTTTATTTTTTCTGTGTTGAGAAGGGTAACAGTTTGGAAGTTTTCTTCTTTCCCCTCGTTACGTTGCCAGACTAGTATTTACTGTAATCCACAATTCCCATCAGGCAGCAATTTGGATGCCAAGTCACTGCCCACTCCAGGCCTTTTAGGTTAATATGGAGTGTGACTTCCAGTGAGTGAAAAATTATTGCAAATTTTTTGCATAGCACTGGTAAAGACAGAGAGAGGAAGCAACATTTTCACAGCATGACATATAAAGTTAAGCTCTCTCACTCTGCTGGTGGGAAGAACCACTACCCTTGTTAAGAGTATTCTTGTTAAGAATTGTTCACTGATCTTATATTATACATTTATACATTTAACAACTTTGGATATAGAGAGGTATTACTGAGGAGCTACTGTTTAGGCTAAGGAACTAAGGCCAGCAGCAGCGGGAGTGTTAGTTTTCACTTCAATAGCTCAGAAACACAAGGGGCCAGCATGCCCTTCTGTCTTTTGAGACTTATGACAGTTCTGTGACATGGCACTTTTATAAAAATCCTTTCATCTTTTTTTTCCTATTTGATTATATCATAACAAAAGATTCTCACACCTATAATTATGTAAAGCATATGCACTCCCTTTGGAGTTATTTGTTTCAGCGTACCAACCTAATGTGCTCACAAATCACTGTAATGACTGATTATTAATCCTGTACTTGCTGTGGGTAAAAACAAGGGGAGAAAAGGGCAATACTCTGGCCCTAATATCAATAATATTCCATGAGTATTAGAACGAACTTACTCATATATTGCTGCTTCACCAGGCACCAAATTAATGCCAAACTATCTGTCTACTATACAATTTCTTAAGCAGCCAGACTGTGGACAGGACTGGCTATAAACAGAGCATTAACTAAACACAGGCATGTAATATTTCTTCTCTGACTACACATGAAGATAAGCAAATCTGTGTAGCCCTATGCTGAACATGGTATTTGTATGTTTCTTACAGTTGTACCAGGAAAATAATTACAGTACTTGCCTCTTGTTTACTCTCAGTGAGGAGAAGCAACTGCGTCCTGTCTCACACATGATTTTGTGGCTTCATTAATTAAAGCACAGTTCAAAAAAGAGGTCTAACTTTCAGCTAATTAATAGAAAGTGTGCAAAAAATAACTGGTTGTTATGATCCAGTTTTATTAAGGTTCTTTGGAAATTCCTCTGCCCAAATTAAGGTGCAAATGAGACCATATGCCAGTTACAATAATATAGGTTTTATTGTACAGTAAATGTGAGAGAAAGAGAAAAGGAGAAAGAAAGAAATAGAAAATAGGTGGGGGGACGAAGAGTGACAGAGACAGAATAAAAAGAATATCACTGCTCCGTGGGTCCCACTGGTGCCTTGATGATCCTCTCCAGCTGGTCTCTTGGTGGTGAAGGTCCCCCCCAGAAGGCGCAGAGTCCCATGGGTGTACATGCTCAGGCTAGGTGGGCATATCCGGCCATGGCCCCCTGGGGAGGGGGCAGTCTCTCACAGCAGACTCTGAGTCTGTTGCACCACGTGCAGTCCTGTGGTGCAAAGCCTCTGGGGAGCACTTTGGGGGGTCTTTGATGGATTATGGCTCCCCCTCAGCTGCCTCTCACGTGAAAGTCCCGTGGATGTGCCCTGTGGGGCTGGGGGTTCCACAGCTGGGCCTGTTTGTGTAACAGAGGATGGGTGTTCCCAGTGCCTCTGGCCAGAGGTTACACCACGCACCTGAAACCTCCTCCTCCCCCCTCGGCTGGGGGGAGTCTGTATAAACCTGGCTTCTGTGAGCTGGGCTCTCCCCCCACCCCAAACTCAGCCAGGGACGATTCTCAGTGCAGCAGGCGGCTTTGGCCTTTTGTGGATGCATACATTTCCCTCAGCCTGAGATGACTGAACAATGCATTTCCCTTTATCTAAGCAACAGTTTGACTTTCAGTTCAAAGTCCCACTCTTCAGGGAGGCTTCTTCGGTTGTAGATTCTTTATAATGAGCAAAACTTTATATCAATGTTTGAGGCATGAACTATTTTCGGTCTCTGACACTGGTCTATCTGAGAGTTGTCAATTATTTGAACCAGGAAATGGAAATAGGAAAATGCTTTCAGATTTCAAAGAATAGAACTGACTATCATATATTAGCCCACAAGTGAATCTGGGATTGGTAAAGTAGGAATGTTTATATCCAAATTAACATATTAATATGAGTAAGATTGATTAAAAGTTAATAATGTTTTAAAGAGAACAGAACTGAAGTAAAGGTTGATTTTATAGCATGTATATAGAGCCCATAGGCATTGCAAATCAACACAGATTTTCACTAAGCATGTTAGCATAGGTTTCAAAACCATCATATGTGCGTCATCCTAAAAGTTTGAAAGGCTGATATACCTTACATCTTTTCTGTAAGACAAAGTAGATCATGCTGAGTTCCATTTTGCTGGATTTCTTCTGCTGCTTAAGCTTTCATTTGGTGCAGTGCATTATTCCAACACTGCAAATTGCAATGTAGTAATTTTATTAATCACTGAAAAAGTGGCCAAACTTATCCTTTTCTATTCAAAAGATAGAGAGTTTCCATAAATACAACAAAAATATTACTTTCTACTGCTTCTATTATTGTAAAGGCAATGCTTGACAAAGTAAGCCAGAATTTTTCATGGTTTATTCATCACTCTGAGAATTAAGTTCTGTTGTCAAAATTCATACAGCTGGTTCTTATTTCAGAAGACTAGTAGTTTGCCCTAATGTTTCGCTTCCAGATTTTATCTGCACTGGCTCACAGTTACAGAAAAAAAAATTATAAATATATATATATGTTTTACTTATGAGTTAACAAAATTCAGCAAATTTTAAACATATTGAATTGCTCTGTTGTGGGTATCTCAATTTTCAATGAAACTACTTAAATAATGCTTTTATTTATCTGCATTTGTTCATGAATAGTCCAATACTTCTCCAGTAAATTGTTTCATCACTCAGCATTATTCAGCATAACCACTTGCAAGGTTTTTTGCTGGTAATGTGTGCTTGTTTTAACTCCCCTCCCTACACAGGCTTTGTTAGTTGTATATAATCTTGGAAAGATTTGTTCAAAGGAAACCTAATAGCAATCGATATGTTCAAGTCCAGTCTAGAGTCCAATAGAGTCAAGGCACAAAACAATTTGCAGTGTTTCCACTGCATACTGTAATTTTCCCTTGAGAAATGTGCCTTAATAAAGTAGCAGTAGCCTCGACTTCATTAAGTCACATTATTCAAGCCAATTTTGACATTACTTCCTCATGTTGCTGTTTATTTTTTTATTTTAGCCCTTAGTGAGGGAAAAAATCCCTTAAAGTCACATGAACTTCAGACAGGTGACTAAGGTTTCTGAATATATGTTGTACAGTGCCTGCAGGTATCTCCTAAGAATTGTTAACCTCCCAAATCAGGGGCTGCTAGGACAACAAACACACTGGAATAGAACAGTATTTCAGCAGTAACTTTAGCAGCCTATGCTGTGTTCAGCACTGACATGGTTTTGCTGTTAGCAGAAACTGCCCTGGGGAGTTTTAAATAGTACAGATAAGTCTACAAGAACTGGAGATACCCCAGCAGCTGTGGTTTAATTTCTTCTCCCAAGAATAAAAGATAGTGGTGCCTTTCAAAATTGTTTCATTATTTTATGTGAATACAGTATGGAACAGATTCAGTTAAGTACCTTTTATATTCAGGTGATCAAAAGGAACTTTTCTCTATTTGCACAGACAGAGAAATCAGAGAAAAAGTAGATTTCTGTGAGGAAGAGTTTTTATGAAATTATGAAGAGATCATTAATACATAAAGTGAGACTATGGGTCCAGTGTAGAGCTGGAATGAAATTATGAGTAGGATTTATAAACCACTGAAATAGGGGTTCATCACAGAAATGCTGACACAGCAGTAGCAAGGGTTAACTGAGTGTGATTTTCATGAAGCAAAACTCCTGGAGGTGCCATATGAAGTTAAAGAACAATATTAGCAACATATTCCTTGGTGTACCTAAATTCCTCCACTTCTAAGATCATCCCCTATATATGTCTTCTGTACATAGTGAAAACCACCTATTTTTTGTGATACTTTTGCATGTGTCAGGAGAGTATCTTCAGCTGCCGACTTAATCCTACACTCATTAGCAAAGTCTATCAAAGGAGTTTTTGCAGTCTTTGTCTGGCTAATAGTATTTTTTGAGAACTCAGGCTATGCTTCTATCTGTTCTTCTATATTTAGCACTGTGGTCTGAAATCAAAGAAACTGAAATTATGGAGATAGATAGATTTTAAAGGTCAGCACTCCCCAAAATTTCATGTCTGAAACAAAGTCATGTACCTTGCAAAAATGACAGATTTGTTTCAAAGTGTTTATCACCTTTTAAACTTTCATAATAATGAAAATATTTTTACTCTTTGGTATCAATTTTTAGAATTTTAACCACTCTGTTTCTTCCTTTGCAATTATAAGGAAAACAATCCTTTGTTATATATATTTGTGCCCAACAACAGGCCTTTGAGAGCTCAGTATTGGCGTGATATGACACAGAACACAGGAGATCAAACATCATCATCAAAGGTCTTTTATTAATTATGGCAAGGATAATGAAGTGAGCTGTATATAACAGATGCCTTGGAAGCCATTACTGTGCTGTACAGCAGCTCATGCTTGCACCACTGAGGCGCAAAACACTTCAGACACTGACGAAGACCTTTAAAAGGCTCTGAAGACCAAGTTCTAGTTGCCTATTGGGATTCTTAATACCATCTTATTTCCATGAGAACACTTAAAAAATAATGAGTTTTGATATAATCAAGAAATTTCAAACAGTGTAGATAGTACAGTACCCAAAATAAGTTGTTCAAGAGATGATTTACATTATCTCAGGTAAAAAGCTGCTCAAGACAGCCTAGTTAAATGAACAGGCTTTTAAATGTGTGACCATTGGAAAAGGGTCCAGTTTTATTAGTGCAGTTAAACTCTCTCTGAAATGAGTGAAAATCCAAGCTTCACTTTATGGGCCAAGATATATGTGTAAGCATTAATTAATGGAACAAAAGGATCTTTATAAACTATACCTAAAATTTCACGAGTACTGAGGAAAAAATATATTTATTCCATGTACATGATTTCAAAAAGAGTGGTTTGGGGAATATGAATGATTTGCATATGGTCATTGAAAAGGCCAAAATAGGATGAGATATTCCAATGCAGAGCCTAAATTCTGCTTCATTTTCCTCACTCATTGGTAATATAATCCAAAAGCAAGAAAAAAGTAAAAAATACTGCTTGGAGACATTGAGACGTGGTAAAAGCAAGCATGTCCTACGTGGAGACTTAGAGTGAACAATCCACAGTTTTGTAATCCATAATAGCAATCCAAGACTTTGTTTATAATGCTTTATATTTCAGTATCTATCAATAAAAAAGGAAATTAATGCGGAAAATGTCACTTTCGTACTTATCTGACCATTATATGTCACAGTACTATGTAACTACTTGAATTGCAGAGCTAGTCTAAACTTCCTTTTGAAATTACTGGCCTAAAATTGCTTTGCAAAAATCTGGGGTTTCTCAAAATGCAGAATTTCCATTAGGTGTCTTCAAAAATTGTAGTTTCAGAAATGAATGTTGATGCATTTTATAGTGCTTAAAATCCAGTGTTTAAATTTTGTTTTCTAACTTTATACCATGACCCCCACTCTAATCTGCTTGACATCTATCATTTTGCTTTAAAAGGAACTACAGTGTCTACAATCTTTCCACATTAAAACTTGAAATAGGCATGGTTATATTTTATGCTTCCCTCATGAAATAAAGAGAGAAATTGCATTAAATAACCTAATTCCCGCTGAACTAAATTTAAAAACTTTTTTGTGAAGTCTCTTAGGTCAGACTTCTAGAGTATCTCCTTAATTTATAAATATTATCTATTTGTATACATAAAAGCTGGCCATTGTTTATTGATACGAATATAGAAATAAGAAAATATGTCCACAACTCCTCAACTGCCCCTTACAGGTCTGGTTTTTAGCCCAAAGGGGTGAACATGCTCACAAAGATTTCCAGACCCAGGGAAAAATATTCTGTGAAAATATTGTTTGAATACAGTGCTTTCTGAGTGCTTTACATCCACAGCATAAGAAACAAAAACTAGAAAAAAATAGGACATTTAAAATATTTGCATTCCTAACTTGATAGCATTACACAGCAAAAGAAAAAGATAGAGAAAATAATCATAGAAACAGGGAATCATATCATCTGGAAAATACTTTTAAGATGGCAAAGTCCAACCATATGTTAGCATATATAATATGAGTCAGCAGTGCCCTGGCAGCCAGGAGGGCCAACCGTGTCCTGGGGGGCATCCGGCACAGCATCACCAGCCGGGCAAGGGAGGGGATTGTCCCGCTCTGCTCTGCACTGGGGCAGCCTCACCTCGAGTGCTGGGGGCAGTTTTGTGCACCACAGTATAACCAAGACAATAAACTATTAGAGAGTGTCCAAAGGAGTGCAACGAGGATGGGGAAGGGCCTTGAGGAGAAGGTGTGTGAGGAGTGGATGAGGTCACTTGGTTTGTTCAGCCTAGCAGAGACTGAGGGGAGACCCCACTGCTGTCTGCAATTTCCTCATGAGGGGAAGAGGAAGGGTAGACATTGATCTCTTCTCTGTGGTGACCAGTGACAGGACTGGAGGGAATGGCCTGAGGTTGTGTCAGGGGAGGTTTAGGTTGAATTTAGGAAAAGGTTCTTTACCCAGAGGGTGGCTGGGCACTGGAACAGGCTCCCCAGGGAAGTGGTCACAGCACCAGCCTGACAGAGTTCAAGAAGCACTTGAACAATACTCTAAGGCACATGGTGTGACTCTTGGGGATGGTGCTGTGCAGAGCCAGGCTTGGATTCCATTATCCTTGTGAGTCCCTTCCTACTCAGCATATCCTATGATTCTGTGGTTCTGTGAACCATTAACCCAGCACTGTAAAGCCCACCATGAAACCACGTACCCAGGTGCCACATCTACATGTCTTTTAAATCCTTCTAAGCTGGTGACTCACTCACTTCCCTGGGCAGCCTGTTCCAATGCTTGACAACTCTTTCTATGGAGAAATTTTCCATATCCAGCCTAAATCCCACCTGATGTAACCTGAGGCCCTTTTCATTTGTCATACCACTAGTTGCCTGGGAGAAAATGTCAACCCTCACCTCACCACAACCTACTTTCAGGTAGTTGTAGAATGATAAAATTCCCTGAATCACCTCTTCTCTGAGCTAAACCACCCAGGTTTTGCCAGATGTTCCTCACAGGAAAATTCACCAGGATCATTGTCCTTCTCTGGACATGTGCCAGTGCCTCGGTGTCTTTCTTGTAGTGAGGGGCCCAGAACTGGATTTTGCATGTACACACACAATGTGCAAAGGTCTTACAAAATATTCAGTGTAATAACATCATTAAAAAAAAGAAGAATCATCCAGTTATCAATAATCCAAATGCCTCCCAGAAGATTAAATATATTTGCCACCTAAAATGTCTCTTGATTAAATAGCATATGATTTCATATGCATTAACTCTTTCTAACAATAATGGTTCTCTGACCCTCTTACTGTATTGCTATTAAAATCTAAGTGTCTAATAAAATCCAGTTTGTACTTTTCTATATACCTTCATCTCTGCTGTTCTTTAGTCAGCCTCTGTGCCAGATGATTGTAAGATTAATGTGCATTCTTCATAACCATAGACAATTATAGAACTGTTAAAACAAAGTGGTTGATCTAAACTCCTGAAATCATTGCCTCAAATAGTAAAATTCTTTACAGACATGGAAAGGACTCATATTCAAAATTATTTAATCTCTTACCATTGCTGGGAATGCTTTTAGAGTACAGAAGGAGGTTAACTACCAAACTCAATTTTAAATATATTGATTTTAAAAGATCTATCAATTAAAATAAATGTATTTATTTTGAAATATCGTGTAGGTGATATATTCTCTTCTATCTACTCCAAGCCTTGTGTAAAGGGAGCTGATAGTATTGGTTGACTCCTTGGTAAGATAGGGCTATATAACATCCACTGAAATCACAGCTGTTAATAATTATGGCCGTCTCAGTAGGGAAGCCAAAGATGGATTTATCATGACAAGATGAACCATTTTTAGCAGAGTTTGATTTGTTTAGAAGAAGACCACACAAAAAAGCTTGAAGGCTTTTGAAATGATGCATTTGTATGAGCTAAACTTTAAATTTGTGATCTGCCTGTCATGAGGAGTGGCACATAGCTGTGCCACCTGAGGAACAGAGAATGACTCAGAGCATCACTTTTTTCTCCTCCTCCATGGGAGATATAAATTACTTTGAACTTTCTCTTGTGTAGCAGTAACTTGTCTTGCATGTCTGTCCAGATGCTCTAGGAACCCTCAGAGGAGAAAAAGTCTGCCTGCTTCCAATTCAATTCCTAACTGCTTACTTTGAGGCTTTGGTACAGGCCTTCGTGAATGGTCAGGCAGTCAATGAAGACAGGGTTATTAATGTCACTCCTTTCACAAACACTGAAGGACTAAGTCTGAAATGCTTCCTCTTGTTGAGTAGCACTTCATTTCAGGAATAATTCTGGACTTATTATAAACAGGAAAATTCATGTCTGCTGATGTTGTCATCTCTCCCTCTGTTCTGTGAATTTTGTGTATTTTGTCCACTTATAGTTGGTCTTGCAAACTACTGAAATTCTCTTGTATTGTATTACTTTCCTTATGTATAACTAGTTTTAGTTCATGACCAATTTAACTTTGAGGATGAAGAAATATGTAAGTATCTTTTCAAATTCTGTCCTTGTTTGGTTCTTTATAGAGGAAGTAAATGGAATTGTGTTAGTTCTGTAAACTTCTACAACTAGTGAATAGCAAAAACTTCCTGACTTTGATAGTGTTCTGTGTTAAATTGGTTAGCTGTGTTAAATTGTTAAATGGCTGTCCCTAAACAGAAAGAAAAAAAAAAAACCCACCAAAAAAAAAGAACTTCAAAAAATAAAACAAACAAAAACTTCCCAGTTTGTTCTGGCCAAAAATAGATCTGGTCTGAGAATATTAATGAATAGGTATGAAGAATTCTAGTAAAAACCTCTAGGAAAACCTATTACATGTGACTGTAATCAAGGATTTATTCTCATGGCTTTTGGGAATAAGAACAATAAAAGAAATTCCATTTGCTAAAATGATAGCATCAGGTTTTCTGAACAAAAGAGAAAGGAAAGGAGATTAACTGAATGATGAACCAATCCCCTGCAAACTGTTTATATTGTACCCCGGGTGTTAAAGCAAGTTCTGAAAAGACAGAGGCAACAGCAGGTTTAATATCAGATGTGTCACCTGTTCTCATACTGCAATAACGGAATAAGCCACAGGCCTTACCTGTCCCATTTATGCTATATGGTGTGCAGGAAAGATATCCTAAACTTTGTTCTTGCTCCTGTTTGATGATGACATCATAAAGGTCATTGCATAAGAATACTCATAATGACTTTGGGCTGATGGAGGAAACCTAATTTTAAAGAATTAAACACATAACTTATGTTACCTATTCAAGTCTTTTCAGGGATAATTTTTCCTGTCTTTTTTTTACCATAATATCTGACTTGAATAATGAAGCTGGAGATCCTTAAAGTAGAAAAGAAAAACAAGATGCCTTTACCAATTTGAAAATTTTGAATATACAAACGGTGGTCTGGCATCTACAAAGTTTGTTTGAAGTAACAAAAGTCTATGTATTGCCAACTATACACTCGTGTTGTCAGAACTGGAAACAGTAGAGAATAGGATTATGTAGGGCTGAGGTGTCAAGGAGGAGAAAAAAGTTATCCACATCATAAAACATTAAAGAGTCATTTAGAGAGATGGGAGAGAAAAATAAAAGTATCTCCAAAAGTGAAACTAAAAAGGAGAGTCCTATGTCCTGATCTGCCAACAAACTCACTTGGCAATCACCTCTAAGAAATTTTATGAATACAAATGGTTCAGAAGGCATCCCAAGCAGTGCTCGCAAATGTGTGACTGTAAATGTAAGAAATATTAATAAATTTTAATATTTTAAACATTGTCTGTTAAGGTAGACTCGAATATATGAGCGTATGAGCCAAAGTTTTGAGAGTATTAAACATTATTTAAAATTGAAATAAGTGAAATTAAATGAAAAAATCTCCTTCCATAACTTTTCATTTTAAGACAAAAGGAATTTTTCCTTTTCTAAAGTTCATCTGTTCTGAGATATTTTTCCTTGTCTTGTCTTTCTTTCAGAAAGGATTTGCTTTTTTCTTTTTAGTCAACTGATGTGATCGTTAACCACAGTCTTGTGCACACCCAGGTCCTTTGTATGATCATGTCTGCGATTAGACCTATGTGAAACTGCATCCATCATTATTCATTTTCCAAATATGAGAAAGTGTAAGAAAATGTCAGTGTAAGAAAATGTTGGTCTTAAAGACTAGTTACCTAGTTTACAGGCTGGAAAAGATACCTATAGTAGATGGTATATACTGTCGAGTAGTGAGGTTGGCCCAAGGAATGAATCACAGTGTACAAAAATACATAACTGAACAGAGGTGTTGATAACACCTACCCTGTAAGGCCCAGAAAGAACCACTGATGTTGTACTTACTGACATGTGAACCAGACATGTACTTTGTGAGAACAGTCCTTCTTATCTGCCCTTACTTTCTTTCCTCATTTATTACGTTTTTCTAAATATGTTCCTGATTATTGCCACCAGCTAGCTTGTGTCATTTCCTATTTGACCACGTGGCCTAGAGATTCATGGTTTCGCACAGGAAAAAGCCTGTTTTAACCTTCCCTCCTTTGTGCTGGTACTACAGGCCAGCGGACAAATGGGAATAGTGGAATTCGCCAAGGACACCAAACTGCACCTTCCCTGACAGAGGTAAGGAGATATACAGCATTTAGCAGTAAGTGAACTTTCCAATATAGTCTCAGGTACGTGCCAGGGCCCTGAGCTCTCCCATATCCCAGCATCTGGAGGCTTTTCTTTTTAAAATAACAGTCAGTTTACATTCTGTAATTGGTTCCCAGCTTTTAACCATTCAAAAAGAATTCCTTTTTACAACTTATTGTAATACATTCAAGCTAGGAGTTTGAAAGCCCACTTTCTTAGGAGAAAAGTAGAGTGTTCCATTTTCGCAGCATAATAAAGAACAAATGCCCTTTGCAAGTCCATAAAGCATTTTGAACTCCCTACTATTATTAATGTACTGCTTCCTTTTATATTTCTAGTCTTCCACCAATTTTTAAGAGAGCTGCATATGTGTATATACTCAAACAGCACACATAAGCCTCAGGATAGACAGTAAATTATCTACATAACTCTTTAGATGTGTTTCAGAGAAACAAGACTTTGCATTTTGCTCTCTACGATCACAGAATGTATGTGACTCCCAGCATCTAGACTTTTGTGAAATACCAACAAAAAAAGCCTAGTACATGACAAAAAGAACATAAAAAATTGTGGTTTGCTTCTAAATAACAGCCTGACTCAACCAATATTGAGGGTAAATTGCTGGTATTTTTATTAACATGTATTTTAATCCTGTCTCAGCTGCCATTAGTCAGCCCTTATGAAGCTGTTGGTTTTTTATACACTGAAATTCTTACAGTGATTATTTTAGCTGTGAGTCTCCTGCAGCACTCTCATTCAGGAGTGAAATTTTGCTGATGCATCTCCAAGGGCTGTGAAGGAAAAAAACCCCTTTTGCTCTGGTGTTTGACCATATATCCATGCAAACCTTATCCTTTTGATAAGATGGAACCAAAAGAAGCTAGATTTTGTTTGTTGCTGTGGAGTTGAAAAAGAATTCTTTGTAAACATTGTTTTTTATTATAGGAGTAACTACAGACTTATTAAGTAAGCCATGTAAGTCATTTGACTCCTTAGATTCCATTTTTGCTACTATAAAATGGGAATTAAATACTGTTCTGACAACCAAAGGAATCATGCAGAGCTTTGGGATTTTCTTGTGAAGGGGGCTATGTAAAAGCAGACTCATTTTCTGTGATTATTCTCATTGAAGAAAACCTGTTACTGGGATGTCAGTAGAAAGCAATCATAAAAGGGACACAGACATGGAGAAGAACATTTTATTTCAAAACTCAGCTAATACTTGCAGGCAGACAGTTTGTTATTCACTATATCAAAGTTCTGAGTTTACAATTTATTCCATACATATTTATTAATATCAGTGGAATGTGTTTATGCCAGACTGGCCCTTGTGTAAAAATCCATTTACCTTGGATTACAAAATTTTTCCACAGTAGTCAGCATTTGATTAAATGGAAATACTTTTTTTGCTCGTGTGAAAGGGTTCTTTTCCTATTCCTTATAATGTTTGGTTTAATTCTAGTTTATTGTCATACAGGAAGTGCTCTATTTTCACATATGTATTTTATATCCATTAAAGCTGTCTCTGGTCATTATAAACTGCCCTTATAAAACACTGACAGTGCCTTCACAGGATGTGATTATATTCTCTTCCTAATCTTCTGTAACACAGTTCTGCCTGGTTCTTTCTTAACCAAGACTAATTGAGTTGCATGAATCAATTCGGTACATAACTAGGACTGAATTAAGTATTGATGAAATCTGTGGTTCTGCTAGAGATTTGTATACTAATTTGACCAGAAAAAAAATATCATTGAGGATAAATATTTATAAAATATATGTCTTTAATGAAGAAAAATATGTGGTTCTACTCTTTTTTTAAAGTATTTAAGCATATATATATATATTCATAAAATAAGGCAATTTCCCTTTAAATCATGTGCTAGTCACCTGACCCCATTCTATTTTGGGACCTTTTTCACTAAGGAAAATAATGTGTATAAGAAATTAGTATTTTGTCCTGAAAGGACCACTTCATTTCCCATTATTAAGTGAGCAGGTTTTGATAATGAAAAATATTTTATTTATTAAAAACAAAAGTGAATTTAAGACTTATTTTTGTCCTCTGATATCTGAGATTATTACTTCAATTCAGTATGCTTGGAAAATTTTACCTTTTCAGATACTAAAACCTGAAATTGATTTATGCCTTGGATGAGAAATCTTACTTCCAGATGGAATCCAGTTTGTTTCCACAAAACATAATGTAACTTCTTATGTGATGAATAGACTTTCAGTATTCAAACTGATTACTCAATTTAGCAGAAAACTATAAGTTTAATGAGACATTGAATTAAAGTGCTCAGGAAAAAAAAATCTGATTTTCTTCTACTTTATGACAAATGTTCTCCAAACACAACATAAGCAACAATATCTTCAGATCTGCAGTGCTGATGTGCTGATGAACTTTGATGTACTATGAACATGGTTAGGAATTTTGCATTTTTTGTACGTATGGAACGATGTCACTGATGGTAACTTAGTTCTTGGTCTGGGAAATAACAAAAATGAGTAGGGTGCCTTTTTTTTCCATCAAGTGCAGATCTAAAAGACTCTCAGGCTCTCAGAGCTGTCTCCTAACTGAGTAGAGTAGCTGACAATAAACACAATACTGTTTCTGGAGATGATGTTGTTTAATTCCCCGATCCTTATCATTCTTCATTTCCTATAGGTCAAAACCTATTTCTGCTGGAGAAAAAAAAATACTATTGATATAGTACAGACTTTTTTTAAGAGAAATTGTGGCCTTTTTATATGCACTTCCCAATAAAGAGACAAAATAAAAAACACATATAAGCCAAGAAGAGAACAGAGAGAAAGGGCCAAATTTCTAGCAAATATTTTTTTTATTTATTTTATAAATAAATATTTTTAAAACAAATATTTTATTTATTTTACTAATTTGCCCTATGCCGCCTTTTCTTCACCTGTTATGTTCCTGCAATCATGTGGAGCTCTGGAGGTATCAGTGTGATTAAACCTAGGCAGAACTCCTTCTCAAGGGGAATTGTGACCTTCTCTCTTTTTGTACTTCACAGCCTGGCAGCAATGGTGGTGCTCAACAGAAATCTAAGATTAATTGCCTACCTCACATACTGGGAATGTCTGTCACCTTTTCCTGCCCAAGAATAAATACATCTCTCTCTCTTTTGCTTTGTGGTTTGATTGGTTTTTATTTTTTTTCCCCTGACCATGGCCTCCTCAGAAGCCACTGACTAGTTAAGTTGCTCCTCATTCTTGTGTCAATATATTTTCTGCTATGATGCTATTTTAACATCTTACTTGCAGCACCATTTATCCTCCTGTTGTTTTATAATCACTTCTGACATACAGTTCTTCCCAACTTTCATCTACTTAGCACAGGCCATGTGTCAGCTGTGCCAGCCTCATCAGAAGTACCTGATTATCCTCTCAGTGAGCTCAAGGTTAAGTATCTTGACCCCAGAGCTTGAAATTCTGAATTGCAGCATAGCTCATTCACCTCTAAGTCAAAGATAAGAGTTTGAACCCCCTTGTGGAAGATGAAGATGGAAGATTGTTGTTTAAACTCAGAAAGATACACATTTTTCTTATCTTATTCAGATCAATTTGATTTCTAGCTGCTGCAATTTCTGTCGGCTTTTGTAGGAGATTGTCTCTCTGTTTAGCTCTCACCCAGCAACATTTCTGACTCAAGTGCTGTGAAAAGCAAATAGATTTCATCACACATACCAGAAGAAAACAGTGATAACAAATAGGAGAGGCATAATATGTGATGGATCTGACTTTCAATTTAAAAGAATATTTATGAAAACCACTTTATAAGATTCAGCCAGCTCTAAATTAATTCCTTTATAAAAACATTAAAAAACCCCAACCAAAAATGTGAAAACATCTTCTCTATAACAGGTAATAGAAAGGGGAATTTAAAAAACCCAATTTATGGGAAATATATCTTTAATCTTGCTCCTTATTATGAACACTTTTGGTGCAATTATCCATGCAAAAATTCAGCCATATTAGAAAGGCATTTTGAGGTTTAGTGTGATTTTACAGCTTAAGAAAAAAACATAAAACAATCATATACACTGATGTATAAACGATCAATATTCATCTGAAAACTAGTTATTAGTGTCTGGGTAAGTAACAGTTGCAAGGCAAAGTATCTGGATGAAAGTGAATTTGTCCATATTGCTGCCCTGAGTGCCATAATCTATGTAAATACAAAAGCAAAACTGTTTTGTTTTAAAATTAAGTTATTTATTTAAGGCTTAACCTTTTATAAATATTGAATTTTCTTTTATTATTTTCCCTAACACACTTTCAAAAAATTCTATATAAATGTTAAGATTCCGTGATTTCCCAAAGTAGTTGATAGTTCAGATGATTAAAAGCAATTGTCAGAAATAAAGGTAATAATATTCTTTTTATGTTACCTTTCACCATGTAGGATTTATGTGCTGTATTTCTCTTCACTAGAGATCAGGGAATGGTCTAGAGTGAGATGTCCCTGCCCACAGCAGGTGAGGTTGGAAGCATACGATCTTTAAGGTCCCTATCAAACCAAACCAAACCAAACCAAATCATTCAATGAGTCTATGAATATCACAAGATATTTTCCATTACTATGTCCTGTGCATGACTTTCTGATTTGTTATACTTTCCACATGAATCTAATTATGAAGAATATTCAGATGATTTTAAAAAAATCTAAAATTGTCCTCACTAAAGGTTAATTTCAGTGTGACCTGCTTGGACATCATAGGAGACACATTCAAAATAGTCTTTTTGATTATTTGCAGCATCAACTTTTAAAAGTACTTCCAGCCAAAAAGGAGACCGAAACCCCAAAAAAGTCCAGTTTTCCTCAGTTTCATTACTTTTCTTTAATATCTTTATTTTCTTAAAATATCACCATCATTAAAACTTTTATCTTAGTTGTTCTTAAAAGTATTAAAACCAGACATTTGAAAATATAAAGATTGGAACTTCATCTTTCAGTCTTTAAACCAACTCATTTTCTATCCTTTTGTTTTAATTTGGCAACTTTTCCAGGGGTGGTGCTCTATTTTAGTAGTGGAATGGTTGTTGCTGCACTGCAGTGGAGGGCACCTTTATGGCATGAAGTCATCAAGTCAAGAATTGCAGCTATACTTTCAGCGCTGCACAAAAGGAGGCAGTGACACTTTCAAAAAAAGAGCTGACAGTCTTAGGACTTGTTTGGGCAAAACCAGACTCCAGGTCATACTGTATGTCTTTAAAGTTTCTCTCTCTAAGTTCTCTTTAATGGTCCTTAATATAAGTGTTTTATATTATGTACTGTGTGCAACAATCTTTCAAAACCATATTTTACAGAACAAAAGTATACACCAATAAACTACTGTATTAAGCTGTGTAGAAAAACATGGTTTCCTTTAAGAAATCAGGATTGGTTTTCAAAGGAAGGTCCACATTTGCTTTGCATCATCCTTCAGTTCATACTGAAAAGATCACAATGTAGCCAAGCCTTTGGCTTCTTCTCAGCCATTTCTAAAGAGAAAAAAAAAACGATGTCAAAATGCTCATTTGGCCACCACATGATGTCTTCTTGAGAACCTTCCAAACAGCTTCTCTGAGCTATTTCAAAGCAGCAATTATCACCTGTCCTGGTGATTTTATGAAGGTACAAATGTCAAAGTTTCACCTGAGAGAAAACATCCATGCAATTTAAGAACAGAAAACTGCAGCTGTTTCACACAGATTTTCTTGGCATTAAGGCACAAATATATATGCCTATATGTGATAGATATTACATCCATAGATTAGTCAGGTGGGTTCTTGTGATGTCATGATAGAATAGAATGTAGATTGTATATGTGTACCTATATTATATACTAATCATAGATTCTGCTACTTAGTCTGCATTTATATTATTAAAAGTATACTTAGGAATATTTATAAATACATATGTATCTATATGTATTACTATCTCAAGGTATTAATGTAATTTATGAAAAAATAATATGAACCAGGTTGACTGACAATGCCTTCTCTCTTCTTATCAGATATCACAATTCTCATCTGAAAATTCAGGTCTCAGGTTTACTTTCCTTGACCAATTTTTGTCAGTCTAAGGGTTATTTTTTCAGACAGTAATAGTAAAAGCTGGAATTTGGAATACAATGATCAGTACAGAAAGAGACAACATATATACGTTTGAGATATAACACAATCCTCAACAATATAACATCTTAATTTTTTGTGCTTTTCTCTTCCAGTTTTTCCACATCTTGGTTACATCTTCCTTGTGTTCAAAATTTATAAATAGAACCTGTGGAAAATACTTCTATATCCATGGTAACCCAAAAGTAGACAAGGAATAAAATTACTGAAGACAATTAAACAAGGAAATATGAATGTAAGTTACTTCAGATTTTCTGAAATGGTTCAAAAATAAATATGAATTTCTTTTAGACATCAAAATTTTTAACTAGAAATTTATATTTTACATTGAATTTGCTGTTGATAATTTGTGACTTTTTTTTCTTGTTATATACTTAATTTTTCCTTCTTTTGTTCAGAATAAGAAAACTAGATTAATAGCTCCAGGACTCTGGAGTTTTGGAAACCCCCTATATTTTCAGTAATGAAACTTGCAAGTTCATTGCTCCAGGCCCTAGGCAAAGGACTCCATTCCAATGGTGTTTCTTTTTCTTCATGTAGAGTTTAACAGGTCTGAAGAACTATTTCTTCAACTAATATAAGCTTTGTTTAACTTTCTTGAGCATATGTGAAATTATCAACATGGAATGTTTATAAGCCCCAGGCCTGTAAGGATTAGGCAAATAAGATTTTTTTGCTTTCTGCTCTGCTTCAAAAGCAGCTAAGGGTTATATGCATTCCAGTTTCACAAAGCACCTCATTCAGACCTAGTTTTAGGTGCTTAAGTCCAAGAGAGAGGGAAAATTTCCTGAGTACCTCTCTTCAGAGTTTTCTGTTGCCTGTTTAGCCTGAGGTGTTGTAAACCTCATGCCCAGATCTGTTGATGGAGTGTACCCATCTGCTAGAGGTATCTTGCTTATCAATTACAGTTCTGAAAATAGGTACTATGCTGTAGTTGTCAAATTTCTGTCTTGAGCACTTCACTCATGATCCCCACCAAAACTAAACGCAACATTACTATTACAGGCATAAGAAGCAGGACAAAGTTACAGTTTTGCTTAACTTAGATCTGTGACATTCCTTATGCACCTTTTCCAGAACTCAGGTTACTTGGAATCCAGTTTTGAAACAGAACCTCATCTGGAAGCAATTGGCATTGCTGTTGATGTTAACTTCGAATGAATTTAGGGAAAGTGATTCAATTTTGATGCCACCTGACCCAGATCTCAATAGAATCCATAAAACATGAAAAATACTTAATATATCCTAAATACCCAGGAAAAAAATGTTACAATTTATTTAGACTCTTATAATTCACCAGTTGTTTAGCTTTTTCTGTGATCTTAATAAAACATTTTCATTACTAAATGGAAAAATTACGTGCAAAACACATACATGTTTTCTAGAAGCAAGCAAAATGAAGCTATAACTCAAGCACTTTATATGTAGCTGCTTCTAGTCAGTAGATGTGAGACAACAATTTTGATGTGCCTTTTTGAAAATGTTTATTAATTATGATAAAAAATAGTTTTAATTGTGTAGGTTCAAAATTCTCACCATAAAGTTAAGCATAAGTCAAAAGCATAGACTTCTGAAAAACACATTCTCAGGGTAAATATTTCTATAGTTCCATCAACCCTTTAAAACATAAATGTAATGCCCAGAAGAGTCACATTGCAATTTTTTTTTTTTTACTGAGGACTGGGAAAACTCCATTTTTAGATTATTTATTAATTTTAATTATTTTCCATTTCCCAAAATGTCATCTAACATTTTGTCATCAAATCAATTGTTTCTGCTAAAACCCCCAAATTTTTATTATTTAAACTATTCCCATCCAATAGCAAAAAATTAGTTGTGAAACACTTGATGTGTTCTACTAAAACTAGGAATTACATAAAACACATGAGGTTTTTAACACTGTTGTTTGGTACACTGGTACCTTCTCACATCTAAATTTCACTGTTTTCTAGCTCAGATGAAAAGCTTCTGTTAAATTTGCCTCATAGTAATTTCCACTTAACTTTTTTTTGTTTGCAATGTTCACGTTCTTACTGGGAAGGAAAACAAGGTGTAGGAAAACAAAGATACCATCATATTTTATACAGTATAGATTTTTGGCTGATTGCTCCTGGCCTCCTGAATGCTAATCAGAAAATTACAAATTTATAATGTAAATGTAAATATGAACAGTAGAAGAACCTCTTTGACAATGACCAAAGGAGTCTTCTTAAGTGTTAGAAATGAGAAGATAATGAACCAACAAAATTATCTTTCAGTCTTTCACCTTCACAAATTAACTGAGGGGATTTCTTCTGCAAAAAGGTGAGCATATAAAACAAAAATCTGTGGAAATTCTTGAAAACTCTTTCCTGAGGATTTTGAATGAAAGGATTTTCCAAATACTGCACTCTCTCATAAAGGAGGTCTCTGTGTAATATATTTCTTAGCCAAGTCCATGTTCTTCTCTTCCCTGACACATTCTCTTATGAGAATATTACATGAAAAAATGCCTGAATGCCAAGACAGAGGGGAAATTCATATTATTTAAACAATTGATGTAGCTAGAGAAGGTTGGAGAAGCTAGTGAGACTCAAGCCTGATGGAACAGCGCAAGAGAAAAGAAGCGTGAGAATTTTTCATGTTATCATAGATCTCCATCGAACAAAACTGTCTTGTAAGGAAAGGTCCCTGGCATTATAAGTGGGACTGATATTTTGCAAATTTACCAAATAGTTAGACAGACTTCGTAAGAACTTCGTCTCCCTCTCTCACGTGTCCTATTACCTTCTCCAGTAAGCAAACAACGGACTTATAGATCTTGCATTTGCATCCATTGTTGCATGCAGTCTTAACAGACTTGTATCTGTGTATTTAAGTTACATTACAACACTTGATCACAGGGCTCTCAGCTATGTATTTGCTGTTTCTTATGAATCCTACCTCAGCAGCCACTACAGCTTTTGAAACTAATACAGTGAAAAATTTCTGCTTTGAAATATGTTTGGTTAATTACTGACTTTACTCTTTGCAGCTGCTTCCACCTGATATTTCCTGTGCCACTAGGGGTATCCAAAAGTGGTGTAATCATAACTTACAAATATAGCTTCTGAATTGCAACATTCAAACAGAATCCAAAATCATTAAGCTAATAGAGCAAGAATATGATATTTATACAATCCTGGCATTTCTCTCAATGCAGAGCTCTTGATCACTGATGAATCTTTGTTTCACCAGGCAAAAGAAATAATAATGTAGCAATTTAATTTTAGAAACAAGAAGAAAAGGACAAGATTTATTATAGTTTTTGTCTGAATGTTCTGTATTGCCCAAGAACTTTTCATACTGCCATTTCCAATGTATTGCTCTGACAGAAAAGGTCACAAAGTTTTATGCTGCAAAATAAATAATAGAATAGAATAGAAAAAGAGAAATATAATTGTTTTGGTTGAAAAGTTCAGCAAGGTCTACACATGTTGGACAGTTGGACACTGATTTTATTTTACTACAGGGTCACAGATTTCAATGACAGCAAAGTCAATTCAATAGTGCAGCTGATTCAATTTCCTATGCCTTGCATGAGAAGAAAAGTATCTTTTTAAAAAGACAGTATATTTTCAATAATCTTTCAAATCATTTGTCTGTAGCAACTGCTTAGAAGGCTGACATTGAAATCCATTTGCTTATCAAAATGTTTTCTTCTTCAAAGTGTGTAAAACTTCATGCTGGTTATTGTAAACTTACCATTGATTTTCCAAACAGTTGCAGAGAGCTGGGGTAAAAGGAAGGTCACATTTTGAAGAAATATGGATAGCTGAAAGGTCTAATAAGTAAAATAGATGACAGATAGTATTTTTGTAAATGCAAGCTTTTCGTTTTCAAGGCATGTTGAACAGTGTTCATTTCACTTCATCACAGTTGGCAGTGACACAAAAAATGTCTTTAATTCAAAGTAAAGGAGTAGTACAAGAGTTTTCAGTCTTGGAAAGATGACCATTCAATTCAACAATTGCTGCACAAGACTTTTTTCCCTTTGAACAAAATTTCTTTCAATGCTATTTTTGAAAAAAAAAACATAATATGATGCTTATTTCAGAGTACTAAGGAGAATACCTATTTTCCTTATATAATTTTATTTTCATTCCAAATAGATGAAAGTAATATCCAGATATGAATTTCAGCATGAGTAGACCTTGGAGATGAGAGCTAGGTAACTACGTTCTCCAAATGTCCTCAGCAAAATAAAAAACTTAGTATCTTGAAATAATCATACAGTTGAAGTTTTCAGAGTTGAATCAAAGAGGTAAAGCTTCAATTTTAGGATAAATGACTTGTTCTGGAGGAGTAAAGCTACCTGTAACGTCAAGTGAAATTATCAGTTGGGTTAATACATTTTATTTGTGAGCAGTGCAACACTCCTCACTGAAGCTTTGTGTCTTTGGTGTCTGAATTGCATTTCAGTATTCTTTCCTTTTTTGATTAATTTGCATAGAAGAATGGTTGCTGTTCCTGCAGAAAAATAGACATTACAAACTTTTAATACAAGCAGTTGAAATGACAGTTAATTCATTACAGGCTTTCACACCTATTTCCATGGGATTCAGTTATGCATTACACTATTGCAGAAAAAATTTTCGTAGTGTAAAGGGATAGCATTACCTATTGTTGGATCAATTAAACCTTTTTTTTCCCTTTATTGATAGGAAGAAAAGATGCAAAATCATCATACAAACTTAGGACTGCCTTCTGTTTTTTCATTAAGACTCTGTCCTAGAAGAAAGGAAAGAAGTAAAGAATAGAAAGAAATTAATCTTCTTACAAAAAAGGAAAGAAAGAAAAAGGAATGAAAAGATTCTGTCGAAATACATCAGAAAGAGGGTTTTTTTCCCCTGCCATAAATCAGGAACTCTAGTTCTAAATAAATTGAGGTATACCTAATATTTACTATGCATAATACAAAATTTTCTCATCTTTACAATATTTTGACTGAGTTTCTGTTGTTGCATAAAGAAAGACAAACCTAACTTTTATTTTAGGACATAGTTTCAAAACACAGTAAATAAAAGGGAGTGGATATATAGGCAATAAATTCATGTAACTAATAATCCTAATTCACCAAGGAAGCTAGATAAATGTATGTACTTAATAAAGTTTATACTATTTCATACTCATTTTAAAGAGTAAAGTCTAACAAAGAAAAAAGATAATTTATCTGTACTTGTGTGAAAAGCAACATGTATTAGAACACTTTCTTTTCTCATGAATACAACCAAGACCACTTAATGAACACAGAAATTTGTTTAGATGAGGAAATTTCACTAGAAATAATTATATGAGTTTACAGTTTTATCTCCAAAATTTAAAAATTAAATATTAACAAAGAAAATTACTTCCTGTGGGTAGGCTGCATGTCAGATAAGACACCAATGAAAAGATTAAAAATATATTTTCATAAGGAGTGTTCTAGATTTCATGTCTGGGCATGCCAAAATTGAAGAGATGATTTTTGAGAAAATTCAGTAATACACCTGAGAAAGAATGGTAAAACCAGGCCTTTCATACCTCAGATCAAATACTTGAAAAATTACCTCAGGTTGTTTTGTCAACAAGATACGGATGTGACTGAACATCTCATGAGGAAATAAATTTTGTGCCAGAGTTGGAAAAACAAAGAGAATATCCTGATGTTGTTAGTTTGACATGGCCGCACAGCCTTCCTGACTGCACGCCTCACCAGGCTCCACCATCTATTGCCTTGATGCCCCTTGCAAGTATTGAAAAAACATATCCCTCCCTACCAAATGTTCCTACTGAGTGTCAGAGAAAACACTGAAGACTAGCCAGCATCAAAACACTTTTCTCCTCACTATAACCCCTTTCTCTGTACTTGTGCAGTTCACTGCTTGTGCTGGCTCTCGTAGCAGAAGCAGTCCAAGAGAAGAAACAGATACCAAAGGGAAGTAGTTGTCAGTAGCAGAGCCATTGTTTTCCTCCTGACAGAAAAGAGTTTGCCTGTCCTCCTCACCCTAAGACTAATGTCTGGAAAAGCTGTTTTGCCACTTAAGTAACCACCAAAACTCAGCAGAATGCAGGGGCTGCTGACATGAAACCTGGAGGATTCTTCTCTTCCCTGTAGATTCAGCTATGACTTCAAGTCTCTTGTCAGTGTGACACCCTAGAGTACTACTTTGCTTGTGTCTGAAGTCAGCTCTGTTATCTGAACACAAACACGTAAGGAATATCTAACATTGATCATGCCAGAATAACCATGATGTTCTTTACCTTTAAATTACAGAGATTGTAACAAATGTTTAAAGTGGTGCACATCTATTAAAAATATAATAAATATACTGGACTGTGGTGAAACATTGATAACATAGTGGCTTAGTGAACTGGATTAACCTGGAGGTCTCAAATCCAGGTGCCAATCACTTTGATTAACATATCAGGGTAGGCTGCTCATGAAGTTACTCAATGGCAGCCCATTTTCTGATGCTTTTTGCCATAAAGAAGTTAACTCCCAATCTGGAGATTGTAAAGTGGCTGGTTATAACACTGGGAGTTGGTTAGGCTATAAAACTGAAGTCATGCTTACTAAGTAATTTGAATCACAAAGAAATTCCCCTCCAAACTGGTACAAGGGTTTACCCACAACCTTTTCTTTTCAAAGGTTCTTGTTTCTCACATTGCTTGAGAGAATTTATGCCCCTTGCTGTTTTCACTTCTTTATCTAGTACTCAGGATGTTATAATTCTACCAGTTGTGCAATTCTCCAAAATGATGGAACTGTCTTGATGATACCACACATCTGTAAAGTGCTGTGAGTGTTTGTCAGCATGACATTTTCTCCATACCTGCACTGAGCCAATTAATTGGGAATGAAAAATAGCTTCAGAGTGGATTGAAGGTTTTTGACTAAAACTACTGGTTTGGTCATGAAACAAGATACCAGATAAATCTGCAAATTCAATTACACAGATAATATAGCTACTCCATACCCAGTAAGAGCTATAATGTATTCAAGTAGACTACATAAATCGTGAAACACTGAAAAAAATCCTATATGGGGTGGCAGTTTTGTCATGCAACTGAACTGAAGTCCTTTGAAAAGGATGTTGCTTTTTGCCCCTCTTCCTTTACCCATATGGTGTTTTTAATTATCTTCACCAACTAACATAAATTTCTCTCTGTTTTTTAAATAGTTCTAAAATGAATTCAAATACTAAAAACGTGCATGAAAATATTAACAAAGGACCAATATATATTATTTTACCCATAGTATTTTTTTATATTATTACTATTAGAATCATAGAATCATTTGGGTTGGAAAATAACATTAGGACCATCAAGTCCAACCGTTAACCTAATGTTTACACAGCACTGCCAAGTTCACCACTAAACCATCCCTCAGGTGCCACTCCTGTAGATCTTTTAAACACCACCAGGATTATTGACTTAACCTCTTCCCTGGGCAGCCTGTTCCAATGCTTGACAACCCTTTCCATGAAGAAATTTTTCCTAATTTACAATCCAAATCTCCTCTGGCACAACTTGAGGATTTCTTCTTTGGTCTTCTTTCTTGTTGCCTAGGAGAAGAGACTCAGTCCCACCTCACTACAACCTCTTTCTAGGTAGATTCAGAGTTAAAAAGTCTCCCTTGAGCCTCCTTCTCTCCAGGGTAAGCACTCCCCATTCCCTCAGCCACTCCTTATAAGACCGTGCTCCAGCCCCTTCACCAGCTTGCACCATTGCCCTTCCCTGGACCCACTCCAGCACCTTTGTGTCCTTCTTGAAGTGAGGGGCTCAAAAGTATTTGAGGAGCAGCCTTATCAGTGCCAAGTACAGGGGGAAAATAATTTCCTGCTGTGCACACCATTTTTTGGACAGCCCAGGTTGCCATTGGGCTTCTTGGACATGTGGACAAACGTCTGGTTCACTCTCAGCCAGCTGTCAACCAGCACTCCCAGGCCTTTTTTCCACTGGGCAGCTTCCCAGCCCCTCTGCCCCCAGCCCATAGTGCTGCAGGGGGTTGTTGTGGAAGAATTGTAGGACCCAGCATTTGGTGCTGTTGAAACTCATGCCAGAGTTTTAGACTAAGGCCATTGTCTCAGCCCATCTATCTGTCCAGATCCCTCTGCAGAGCCTTCTTGTTCTCCAGCAGATCAATACTCCCACCTAACTTGGTCTCTTTGAATTTACTGAGGGCACACTCAGCCCCCTCATCCACATCATCAATAAAGATACTGAACAGGACTGGGCCAAATTACTGAACCCTGGAGGACATCACTAGTAACCAGACACCAACTGGATTTGGCTCCATTTACCACCATTCACTGGATGTGACCATCCAGCCAGTTCTGTCTAAGCCATGGGCTTCCAGCCTCTCCAGGAGAATGCCATGGGAGACAGTATCAAAGGCTTTTCTGAAGTCCAGGTAGACAACATCCATAACCTTTTGATCATCCAGGAGGCAGATCACCTTGTCATAAAATGGGATCAATGTGGTCAAACAGGACTTGACTTTCTTAAACCCATGCTGGCTGGGCCTGATATGTTGATTATCCCAGGTGTGTATATGTATATATATATGTATATGTATATACATACATATTTGCATGTATATGTGTATATGTATAAGGACTATATATATATACTCACACACACATATATACACATAGTTTTGTAATTGTAATTTAGTAGAACCATGCATACAGTGCAGATGACTAGAAGTACCAAAAAATAATCACAGGAAACTTACATAACAATACTGATCTAATTTTTTTTTAAAACCATTTTTTATTTGAAAAACTTCACATCTGAAAGTCTCTGATCTCCAGAGATATGGTAGAAAGCAAATGAGATAGAGAAAATAGTGTATCAATCCAACAAGCCACCTAGTCCTCTAGATAACTGCATAAAATCACAAATAAAAAAAGAAAATATATTTCTTTCTTTTTGTCAATATAAATCAGATTTTTAAAGTTGATTGGACAGAGTTATTTTTATCTGCTCCATTTTTCCATTTCTACATATTGTGCTCTTATCTTGAAAAAGCAAGGTTGAATGGAAGGATGGGAATAACTCTCCTAAATCAACTTTAATTTAAGACAACTGTGGCAAGGAGTTTTTTGGTATGTCTTGAAATGAAACAGTTTGGTTATTAAAAGAAGTGTACCAATACATAAAATCTCTCAAATTGCACTGCATTCAGAAATCTTTTGATCAGACCATTAGAAAAAACAGGTCGAAGTGAAATAAGGATGTTCTTGAAACTTTAGTACTAAATTTCCTGACTTCTTTTTTCAAGCATAAAATTCCTGTGTATGCACTTAATGACTTGGCAGTGGGAGGGGGTTTCCCAGAAGAGGAAACCTCCGAGACAGCTGAGAGAGCCACCACGATCTCACAGAGACCCCAGGCGCAGGACCAACAGCAGCCAAGCCTGTCATGCATAAAAGAAGCCCTTGGGGAGAACTGGTGATCAGGAGCACCACACATGGGGTATCTCTAAGCTCTGCCCCCACCACAGCAGACACAGTGCCCAGACAGAGCTCCACTGGGGACATGCTGCCACCCTGGTGTCAGCTGTAGACTGTGTGCCCTGCTCTTAGGCCAGCATGGGGTGCAGCAGTGAGCACCCCTGGGGAAGGTGTTCCCAGGTGCAGGAACTCCTCTACTCGGTGACAGAGCTCTGGGAGGCAGTGGGTAAGTTGAGGAGTATCAGCTGGTGCAAGAGAGATATAGACAACTGGAATGACAGCCTGCCTTCCTTGGGATAGGCCCAACAACTGGCTCAAGGGCATGATATCGAGAACATTCTGTGTCCTCTCTCCAGCTGGCTAAACAGTGACTTAAAGGACAGGTGGCAGTAGTGATGAGTTCCTGCTGGTCAGCCAACACATCTCCTCTGTGACCACCCCATCTTTCCAGATGCCCTTGCATATGAAGGTCCTGCAAGTGGAATCAAACAATAATGAAGATGATGGTACCCAACAACCCCATGTAATGCTGCAGGCTTGGGGCAGAGTGCCTGAACACAAGCTAGCAGTGTGCCCAGGTGGTCAGGATGGCCAATGGCATCCTGGCTTGTGTCAGGAATAGTGTGGCTAGCAGGACCAGGGAATCAATTCTGCCCCTGTAGACAGCTCTGGTGAGGCCACACCTTGAGTTCTATGTCCAGATCTGGGCCAAAATTCAGGAAGGACCCTGAGGTGCTGGAGCGAGTCCAGAGAATGACAACAAAGCTGTTGAAGGGTCTAGAGACTAAGTTTTGTGAGGAGCATCTGAAAGGTATGGGACTGTTCAGCCTACAGAGGAGGAGGCTCAGGAGAGACCTTATCACTCTCTACAACTGCCTGAAAGGAGGTTGTAGCTGGGTGGGGATCAGCCTCTTCTCACAGGCAACCAGTGAAAAGACAAGAGGACACAGCCTCAAGATGCATCAGGGAAGGTTCAGGGTGGACATAAGGAAGAATGCCTTCACAGAAAGGGTTGTTAAGTGTTGGAACAGGCTGCCCAGGGAGGTACTGTAGTCACCATTCCTGGAGGTGTTTAAGAAAAGCTATATATATATATTTATATATATATGTTTGCCTAGCAATTTTAATTATACATGAGGGTTAAAATACACTATTATAAATTCCATTTTCCCTTCAATGGCAAAAACTGGCAAAAGAAATACCCAAGCCATTCTACATCTGGATCCAACATATGCAGTATCTACTTCATTAATATCTAGGCTCTCTCAGCTTTCATCAATAGTATTTGAATCTTTTTGTAATCTTTATGTTTCCTACTTGAACACTTCATGACTAGTACCATGAATTATTTTGTTTCTAAATTCCTAATTCAGCTAACAATGAAAACATATTATTCACACACATTTATTATGAAATTTCAAAAAATGTTCACAAAATTTTAATGTAAGTTAAAATAAGCAGAGATAAGTTCATGGAATACTTTTAGTTTTCAACTGGCATACATATGGAACACAGACCTGAAAAGCCAACAAAAGTTAATGAGAATCCATATGTTTGACTCAAAGACCTTGGCTCAGACTGAACATGACAGAGTCTACTGCTTATTTCCAGCTGCTTGACTATAGTGGCCAACAGCTAACTTTAGCTAGCTGTTTTGAATGCATTTCTGTTACTATTTTTCCATGTAAGCAATATAACCTTTTGCTACAGGAATACCAGGCAGTCATAAATAAGGGACTGATGATCACTACAATGAAAAAATAAAATTAAATACCTGTGCAAAGGAGGAAATTATTTATCTTTGTGATCTGAATGAAAAAATTATGATAAAATAATTATGATAAAATCTCTTTGGTACAGTGAAATATGGCATAAAGTAACCAAACAAGCTGTTTACAATGAAATTATACAGAATAATCTTTGTGCTTTGCTGCTTTGAAAACTCAGACTAATTTTTCTTAATGAAACTCAATAGCCATTTTGAAGAGTGTTCATAAGGTTTCTAATTTTTGCTGGGCTCTGAAGCACAAATACGTAGTAATTCATTAGATAATCTAGTGCATCTACCCGAGTGCATATTTTCAGGCTGAGCAAAATGGACTCTAATTTTATGTTGTTAGAGTCCTTTCCATGCTGATGTTATCTCAATTTTACTGTCTGCCAATTCACTCATGCTTCCTACACAGCACATGTGTGCCTGGAGTAACTCTCCTAAGTGCATGTACCTTTCAGAACAGCAATTGCTAAACCTTTCTTCTTGCACTTGTTTTTATAAAGAGCCTTGATGAATCTGATATTTGCAGTGGCTGAGAAGCTCATCTCCATTTCATATAAAGCACATCTATATGGTGAAGTCGAATAATAACAACTGAAGGATAATTAGGTGAGGATTTTAAAACCTGAAATTTTTCTGTGTTAAAAAAAATGTTACAGTGCTGCTGATGCTGCCATCACTGAAGAAGTCAGGAGAGGTCAAATAGACAAGAGAGGACCAGTTTTTGTTAAAAAAATGACTGCTTTTAGAACACCCCAAAAGGGACTTTTGTGAGGAGGACCACAGATGGTTTTTCCTCTGTGTTTTTGTGTTGGGTTGGTTTTCTTTTTTTCTGAATTGCGTCATTTATTCCAATCAATTATTACTACTCCCTCCAATCCTTGCACTTATGAATTATGTTGACCGCACACATGGGCATGCTTATTTCCAACTGGCAATGCCTTTGTGCATGTCAGATGGATCAAAGCAGATTAAAGTAACTGTGCAAAAGCACTGGATAAAAATGGCATTGGAAATGGAATAGGAGCAATCATAAAAAAGAAACAAGGTCTCCAACAGTATCTATGCTGTTTGGTTTTTTTTAAGTAAGCAAGCCATAACATCTACCTTTTCTAGTCACAGGGAATGACTTCAAGCATAGTCTCAGCCAAGGGATTCAAAATTCAAAAGGACTCGCTTATTTTCTTGGTTCGTAAGCCACCTGGCTGTTTTGCTATGTTATACTTCTGGCCACAAATAAAGTCGAATAAGGAGTTTTAAGGTAGAAATTTATAAACTGGTGCTAATAAGTAGAGATTCTACTCTATATAATATTGTGATTTTCATGTTACAAACAGAAATGCTTGCATTTAAATACTGAACCAGGAAAAACTTGTTGTCTTAAATACCAAAGTAAACCTTTTTTCTCATACTTCAAAACTTTCTGTTCTGTTACGATTTCTACTACAAAATTAAAGAAATTAAAGCCTGCTCATCTTTATAGTTAGGGAAAATTACTTTGCTAATCTCTGCCAAGAGACACAGGTGTGATTGAAAAGTCTTTGCCTCCCAAACAGAAAAACTGCAGTAAAATAATTTTTAAAATGCAATAGCTGGAATGCTGAACAAAACAAAAACAAAAACAAACAACAAACCAACCAACCAACCAAAAAAAAAAAAAAATCCACCCCAAAACCAACCAAACAAAAAGTATTGCCAACTCATTTGCTAGCTATTTGATCATCACAAGTCCCTAAGCATGGTCTCAAGATGGTGCAGCTTCTATCTGAGCTTTCTTCTTAAATAAAATAGCTTTATTTTTTAAGGCAAACTGAACTCTATCACTTCTGGAGCTCTATTAGAGACAGGAAATGTAGGGATTTTTCTTTAAAATTTAGGTTAGACATTAGGAAAAAATTCTTTATTGAAAGAGTGATTTCCCACTGGAATAGTCTACCCAGGGAGGTGGTAGGGTCACCATCCCTGGACGTGTTTAAAAAAAGACTGGATGTGGCACTCATGGTTTAGTTGATGAGGAGGTTTTAGGTCATAGGTTGGACTAGATGATCCTAAAGGTCTTTTCCAACCCAGCTCATTTTGTGATTCTGTAATCAATGTGATCTGGAGCACAGGCAATTACTTGCTTTTCTTCTAACTAAGAGAATATTGTTATTGTATATCACTGAAGTGCAATGATGCAATTCTTTGGGTACTTCAGTTCTTAGTTTCCACAGCTTCATATTAGGTATATTAGATCATTATAAGTGTAATACCAACTCCGGGTGTCACCAGATTGTACATAAATGGATATATTACCTGCCACTACCGGAATTCCTACCTTAAAACTCTGCAATTCTTTTGTTGCAGATTTTTGCCTGAAAAATGTACTCATTATTGCTTAAAATGACAGTGAATTGTTAACTTTTGTTATTCAGAGGTAAATCAGAATAACTTTTCTACATAGAATTTTTATGTTAGACCAGATTCAATAGACGGTCTATTCAGTAGGGCTGTTTCATTAGTTCCACTATATAAATAAACTCAAACACATGCACAAATATCCTTTATCAAAGCATTTTCGTGCATATTTATTCCTTGACACTTATGTCACTTGATACAAGTGCAGATGAGGAAAATTAACTGAAGAAAATAAACTGGTTGGTTTAGCATTTCTTCCCCCCCTTCCAAAGAATGGAATAACTATTAATATTATTCAGTAAAGAATCACCATTAAAAGAAAATATCTTCTATTCCAAAGGAGACATATGAATATATGGTAATTTTACATCCATATGGAGTTTGAACTTCATATCTTGGCAGTTGCCTGCATGGAATTTCTACTGATGATTTTCTTCTGTTGGAAATTGTTCTTTCTCTAAAAATTTCTTTTACTTCTTTTGGAAAAAATTAAATTACTGAAAAAATTAAATTATTTGGAAACAACAAAACAATATTAAAAAATCCAAAAAAGAAATATAAAAATTATATAAATGGTGAGAATAAGAAAAATATAAAAGGAAAATTAAAAGTAAATTTTAACAGTACAGTTCAAAACAGGGAAGAATTAATTTTGATTATAAATTTCAAACAGAAAGGATATTTTCTCAGTTCAACTTTGTTGGTATTGATGCTCAGAAAATCCTCTTGGAAAAAACAAAAACTCTTGCTAACTTTTCTGACTATATACTTGCAAAGGGTTAAATAGAAATTTCTTTTTCGTATGTCTATTTTAAATATTTTAATCAATACTGAAACGCAATTGTAATTTATTTATTAATATTCAATTAATCTACTATTTTGCATTGAAAAGGATTGGCAAATGCTTATTTTTGTCAGCTGATTTAAAGAGAAACCTCAAACTGGAAGACATTTAGTCTTGTGTTTAGTTTTTGCCTCTGAAACAGAGAGTGCAGTACTAAATGAGTTGTTTTTCTCTATTCCATTTCTCCAAAGTGGGAAATCAAGCTATTTTCTGCTTTTTTGGTTTTGGTTGATTGGGGTTTTTTTGTTAGTAGGGTTTTTTTGTTGGTGGTGGGTTTTTTGATGAGTTTTTTTGTTGTGTTTTGAGGGTTTTTTCCCCTTTAAGGACTGTTTGTGTGTCAGTTGTCTGTGTTTGCTTTCCCCTGTAATTTACACTGCTTTTCAAGGATGTCCACTTCTTTCATACATTTATAGTACACTGTGAAGAATACTAAAGCTATACTGTAAAAAGCTGACAGATCCCTTTTCTTTGTATCTGCCCCAATCACGGCTTAATTGCAGTAATGTGAGGAAGGTTGGGCTGCTATCCCTTCTAGAGAGTATTTCCAATGAAAAATGGAAAGCAGGGAAAAAAGAAGACACTGCCTGCTTTAAAACTTTCCCTTTTATAGCCTTTGAGGACTGAGACCTCAGAGTACTCTGTGTGGTACCCTCACACAAATTTTAAACACAGCTGTCTGAGTGCCTCTTGCTGCTGCAGCTCCTAACAGTTACATTAAAGGAGAGAATATGAAGGTGCATAGAGGACATTTCAGCTGTTATGTTTTGAATGCACTGGGCTTTTCACTGATAAGAATATTTTAAGTGTGCACTGGACACACACCAAATTTTGTTTGAATGGTATACTAATGTTAAGATGAACATTGGTGACTTACATTTCTTTTTTTCTCTTCCTTTAGCAGACTTAAGAGGTAATTTTAATACCTGCTGCTGGATGGGTAATGCAGTGGAGTACAAGCAATCCCACAGATTTCTGGAATGCATTGGGGAAATTATTTGGCATGAAGGCTGGACAGAACAACCAGAAGAGAGACTCTGCTGCTACACATAAATAGGGAAGACCTAGTCAAGGATGTGACAGTCATTGTCTGACTGACTGACATTAAAGCAGTACTGCTTAAGATCCTGAACGAAGTGAGAAAACACACGACTGAAATCAAATGATTAAGTTCCAAAATAATGCATTTTGGCTCATTCAGGAAAATTACAGGCAATACAAAAGGAACAAGGCAAAGTCTAAGAAAATTTATGCCTCCTGGCCCTTGATGTGGCAAGATCTGCTCTTGGGAATCCCAACTCTCTGCACCTAGTAAAAGGTTCTGGGGAAGCACTACCTGGAGCAGAGGTGAGTGGAGTTAGATATTGCTTAAGTGAAGTGTACATAAGCAAGTGCGAGCTGTTGGAAATCCTCTGAGAATCCTGAAGGAGGTGGGTGATGTTGAGGAGCTGCTCATGAATGTCTTTAAAGTGTTATACAAAAAATGAATGAAAAAAATGAAAATATTAGCTATGTGCATCTTCCAAAAAAGAAAGGAGGAGTATTTAGGTAACTACAACCAGTAGGCCTAATGTCAGTACTCAGGAAAATTGTGAAGCAAATCCTCTTGAAAGGTTTTGGAAATCAGAACAAAAAGGTTATTGTGAATGGTCATCTTGGCCTTGCTAAAGATAAATGGCTCTTGACCACACTTATTGCTGTCTATGAAGAAATAAAAAGCTCTGCAGGTAAGAGATGAGCAATGGATGTTAATATTGACCTTACTAAGCATTTCAGAATGAATCCCTTGTCTAATGAGTAATATGGATCAGCTGAATATTATACTCCTGAGCATTCAATGCTGTGGAACATTCCCACCAGCAGTCTGGATGTGAGATGATCTACTCCTACCTTACCAGGGACATGACAGAGGGACCTCCAGCTGAAGCAATTGGCTGCAAGGAACTTCAGATATTTCAAAAAAGTAAAATGCAAAATCGTGCATGTGGGATCGAACGACCCAATGCAATGATGCAAGCTGCAGACTGACTCAAGTGGGGAAGCAGCTCTGCTGAAAAAAAGGAGAGGCTACTTAGGTGCCTTCAAGATGTCCCCTCCAGCCTAACTTATTCCACGTGTCTATGAACAGGTTAGCATGGAATGGCCACCAATTTCATCTTGTATGACCTCAGAGAGCTAGAATTTGTAGAGGGAAAAGAATGATTAAGATACAGTGCCTTCTCTCTTTTTCTCCATTTCTTGGTAAAAGTCAGAAGGATGGTTTGCTCTCTGTACATTTCTTTCATTTACTCTTTTTGCCTACAGAAAGATAAAGTTAAAAGGATGATTTCAAATAGACATACAAAAAGCCAAGGCTTTCATTTCCTTTCTGTTGAAAGAAACAGATCCCTACGAAGGTTTAAGAAGTGGTTCAGATAGGAATACTTTTTTCCTGGAAGTTGTGATATAAACAAAATTCAAATGAGTTTTCTCCTCTACCCTCATTGAAGTTGCATTTTTCAATCAGCTTCAATGATAATTAAATTTAAAAATGTGGAATCAAAGCCTAAAAATAGTAAAAAAACCCATCAAAACCAAGGAAGTACCAAAAGAAAGAACTGGGCAAAAGACTTGGATGAAATGTCAGTAGTTTAACCAACAGCGAAGTTTTACATTAGTAATTGCTTTTTGAGCATAACACAGCTGAACATATAAGGTTTAGCTTAGTTTAAAGGACAAAGCTCTCTGCTATAGGTAGTATCACTACAAGACAGCTCAAATTCTTAGAGGGAAGAATGATGATAATTTACTGCTGTTTCTGCATATTTGTATTGCATATTGATATAAACTGACAGAAAGTCGTCCATTTTGGGGATGTTGGGAAGCTGGGAAAAAACTAGGGATAGTTTTAATTGATAAGTAACTACTGATTAAAAAAATTACACTGAAAATTACTTCTAAAAAAATCCCAAATCGAATTGTGAAGAGTTTCATAAGATGTTGAAGTGCTGAGGGAATTTCTCCTGTATTTTGCATTGTCTCATACAACAGAGGCTTGCTTATTAACTGCTTTGTCTTTAAAAGAGAAAATTCTTTTAAAAATGTAAATAGATAGTCTATTAGTTAAACACAGTCCTATCAGAACAAAAGGAACAAAAGGCATTATTTTTTTATTCATACGTAATAGTTAACAATCTTTGATTGATAAAATAGTATCCAATCAAACAGTAAAAGTAAAAATGTTGTTTTGTAATGAACTGTTACGTATTTTCACAATACAAGGTCTGAAATCCTCTTAGCTCAGCCTTTGTAAACTGGACTGTATGAAGGAGTGGAAAACGGATTCTAAAGAAAAGATATGCACTGAAAAAAGTAGATGTGCACTGAGTATTGGCTGGATTGAGCTCAGAGGTTTTACATACTGCAACTTTGGGAATGTGCTGGCATAGTGCCCCCACTACCAAACTCCTTAACATGCAGAGATCATATGGGATTTTTGACAGAAGCAGAATGACATCATTCAATTTCCTTTGTCTTCTAAACCTCAAAGTATTCATACACACAGAATACTGTTTACCTATCCAACTGAAAATTCTTTTAATACATGGAAAGAAGGTAAAATGATTAGTGGTATATGAGTCTGTACAGAACATGGCTTGATGTGAATTTTGTACATTGAACACATTATAAAGAATTAGGATGTTACAGGGCCACAGGTAACTGTCTGCAATTACTTTGGATAACTTTATAGTTATAAATTAGGAAACAAGGAAACATTTTCAACAAGAGTGGGAGAATTTGCATTCTATTATACATTTTGGAAACAAACATCTTAGTTTTAAAACAAACCTAATAGTGTATAATTTCTGGTTTGTATTTTTAGAATGCTTTGAAGGTTTGACACACCTTATGAATTATCATGTGGGCCTGTAACAGCTGTAATTTTGACAGTTATCCTCTTCATCAAAAGGCTTTTCTCTTAAAAAATACTCCTACAATGAAGGTAGAAATAGACTGTGATGTCCAAAGTAAACATCTATATGTTTCTCCTTGATAGCTTTTTAAAACAAATTTCACCAGTCCTTCTGACAAAATATGGCCATCTTTTTGATACAATTGATTTTGTCTCTCTTCTCACAATATGGTCTTTTAACTATTTTATTATACTTCTAACTTAAAAACATAAAGTAAAAAAAAAGGATGCTTAGCCTTTATCATACACAGTGTTGGTCATAATTTCTTTCATTCATTCTCAGTGATTGCCCTAACATAAAACAATTTAAAGTTCAGAAGGGGAAGAACATCATAGTTTATAACCACACTGTAATTTCTTATGATAGAAGCAATTTCCCAGTGATCAGCATAAGAAAGCACAATGAATTCCCATAGGAAGTAAGGATCATCAGAGATATCTGGCTCCAAGGGCAATGTACAACCTAATTTTCTCTAACATGAAAATTTGCTACAAAAGATAAGTAATAAAACATTGAGGAAAAAGAAACCCAAACCAAAAACCAAAAATTACTGATCTCCTATGACAAAGTGACTTGCTTAGCGGATGTGAGAAAGGCAGTGGATGTCATCTACCTAGACTTTAGTAAAGCCATTGACACAGTTTCCTACAACATTCTCCTAGAGAAACTGACTTATGTGGAATGGTGTAAAATCACTGGGTAAAAAACCTGTATGGATGGCGAGCCCCAGAGCTTGGGTGAATGGAGGTACATCCAGCTGTCAGCTGGTCACAAGTGGGGTTCCCAAGGGATCAGGGTTGGGGCTGGTCCTGTTCAACACCTTTATCAATGATCAGGGGTCCAACACACCCTCAGTAATTTCACAGATGACACTATGTTGGGTAAGAGTGTTGATTTGCAGGAAGGTAGGAAGGCTCTGCACAGGGATCTGGACAGGCTGGATCCATGGGCCAAGGTCAACTGTATGAGGTTCAACAAGGCAAAGTGCTGGGTCCTGTGCTTCAGTCACAAAAACCCCCTGCAGTGCTACAGGCTGGGGGATG